>NC_056737.1:869518373-869653373 GCF_019279795.1 Protopterus annectens | reverse complement strand
AGGCTTGCAATGCAAGCAGCACCGCTCATCTCCAGAATGTTTTATATGCAAATTGGTCTCCAGATGTCTTGGGACAGTTTGTCCCAGATAATGCCCCCCCCCCTCCCCGGGTTGGGACGCATCTATGGTTACAGTGGCCAAAGGGAGAGGAAGGATGAATGTGCGGCCCTGAAGACCATCAGCCACATGAGAGAGACTGTTTGCAAGCTAGTGAGATCCCGATTGGGTAGTTTAATGGATAGTGAAGCAGAGACCATTTTATGGCTAAGGTCCATTAAACTACCCTCACACAAAGGCAGACTAATGGCATCAGGGTGATTGCGGTTGCCATGAACCCCAAAGCCTGTAGGACAGGACTTGCTGTGGGTGGGGGATGCCCATTGTTTGACATGAACTCTTAGGTTGTAAATCCTGTCTGGAGGTAGAAAGGCTAGAGAAGGAGCACCACTCTAATGAGCTTCAATGAATTCTACTTGAACCAGATGAACAGACTTTTTTTAATAGATTGATAGAAATGCCCAAGATTGAGCCTAGATGGAATAAGTATTCTTTGTCTTCTATAGGTCAGTGCCTGCAGAATGGACTGTATTGCGACCATTTGGAACCCTGAGTTGGCAACCGACTTGTTAGGTCCAAAGTCCCCAGTCTTTCTAGGCACTAAATTAATATGCAGTAAATGTCTGATCCGAACTGGTCTGGAGGACACTCTGGAATGACTCAGAGCAACTCTGAAATCTGACACTGCCACCTCCCATTGATTGGGTGGGACATCAGGGAGGATTTTGTTTGGCGAGGGTTTTTAGAATTGGATTTTTTTTTTTTTTTTAAAACACCCAGTGCTTGTTGTGATGGCTTCTCAGGCTGTTGGGTGTAGAGAAACATCCCATTGCCTCCAGAGTCTAGCAGTCAGGCAATCCCCCAGGATCTAGAGTCAGAATTTTGAGAGCCTTGGTCCATCAGACCCCCCCCCCCCCGCCACATGGGGTCCCACTGTGAATCCTGAAAAGGACCTTGGAATTTATGGAACCACCACGCTGGTTCCTGGAAAAGGTCTGTTGTGGAGTAAAGAAGCATATCCCAAGGGAAGACAAGGTCCTTCCGCCCTTTTTACTTTAGGTGAGCAAGTTTAACTGTTGGACCAAAAAGTACTGATCCATTGAAGCGTTTGAAGAAAGACAACTTAAGTGTTCCAAAAAAAAAAATCACAGCCGAATCCAGGTGTGGCATCCGATGGCAATGCCCGATCTGGCCACCTGTAAGGGACCCTCTGCAGCATGAAAGATCAACCTCATGGATGTATTTGAGATTGGACTGAAGGGTGGCCATTCTTGAGGAAAAAGTATTCTGTTCCTCAGCAGACATGGACCCTGGGACAGAACTAGAGAGTTCCTTAACCAAGTCCCTCTGTAGCCTGGTTATGGGTGCCAAGTAGTAAGCCTGCTTTCCAAACCTGTCCAAAGCCCTACACCCTGTTGGGGGGGGGGGTATGAACAGTGGAGCTTTGATGGGTTAGCTCCTTTTTGGTAGTGGCTGCAACCACCATGGCAATCGACAGGAATTCCTTAAATCCAGTGGGGGCAGTCAGAAGGGAGCAGAGAAGGGAGCAGAGAGGATCTTATCAGGCTGCTTGGGAATTGGTTCCACTATATTCAGCTCCTTCCACACCCTGCAGATGTCTCAAACACAAAGCTGCTGGAGGGGGGTCAGGGTCCAAAGCAGGTAAAGTTAAGGCTCTTCTGGGTGCAGAAAGAACCCTCTCCACCCCCTCAAAACACCCACGGAGATAGAGACACTGTAGGCATACCCACCAGAGCTGTCGACAGGGAAGCTCCATGAACCCCAACCTCCCCCAGATCCAAATGAGGAGTTTGAGTAGAGCTGTCAACCACTAAAGCTCCAAGAGGAAGAGACCGCTCTAAAAATGATTACAGCTGACAACCCCCTCAGAGTCTCGATCTGCTCTGAAACAGTTGGAGCTGGGCAAGTCAGGGACGAGACCAGAGTCAAGGTAATCTATAAGTTGGCTACGACATATCTGCTCCAGGAAGGCTTGGACCCAATAACTCCAAAATCTGGGGTCAGATCAGATGACAGATATGGGTGAAGGTAGGAATATTGTCCATGGACCCAGGACATGACAGAGCAGGCAAGACCCTCAGCTGAATTTGTGCCTTGAGAAATTTGACCATCATGTTGTCCACCTTAGCTTCAGGAGAACTTAATGGAAGAAGCTACCGAAGCAGGCTTGGAAAAGGGCCTGGACTGCTGCAGGAGCTGGGACTTGGGTCTGGTTGTCACCAGCTTCAGGGAGAAACTTCGGCTCCAGAGCGGAGGGGAGGTTCCACCCAAAATAAGTCATCTACTGGGGGATCTCTTCCACTTTTTATGCTTCTTTACCAGGGGTTGAAGCCCCTGAAGTGGGCTGAGGAAAAACTAGGAAGGAGTCCCTTTAAAATAAGCTTATTGTGTCAAATCAGCAAGTGCCTGCTGATTAAAGCCAGCACAGGCATAATCCAGATGAGCCACACCAAGTCAGACCACACACTGACTGCATCAGAAAGTAGAATTGTGTGCCCACATATATGCACCTCTTAAAACCAGCGGGTTTTGAATCAGCCATGCTGACTAGAACACCACTAGTGACTACGGCAAAATAACAGACAAACACACACCAAGATAGAGAGAGTAGTTAGTGAAAGACAATTTGAAGTTTTACAGAACTAGAAAACATTTATTAGATATCTAAAACCCAGTAGGGAAAGGGAGGGAAAGAGAGACAAAACACTTTTTAGAAGACTGCTCTAAGGCAGAAAAGACAGAAGAAAGGGAAGGCAAATGCTATAAAATTTAGCCAAGATGTTAAGTAAAAAAGTAGTCACTGACCATTTCACAGCCCTGAGGAGCTCAGAGTGCGAGAACCAGATGCTTAACTAAACACAGCAAAAAATATCTGGAGGATTTGAAGAGGAACATCATGGGTAGGGTAGCAGCTCAGATGCTGGAGCTTACAGCTTTGGTATGCGGAGTTAGATCCAAAACCATAGACTGAAGAGCAAATGAAGGCAACAGATTAATGGATTTACCCACCAGTTTAACTAATTATATAAACCCCAGCAATGGAATTTGAAATGTGAGAGTGCTGGTGTACTTTGTGTGAAGTCTAACTAAGGAAGACATTAAAACAGTCATGGCCAAATTAAAAGTTATAGCGTTGTCACCTCACAGTAAGACGCTGTCCGGTTCGACTCTCAGCTAGAGAGTTTTCTGCGTGGAGACGTGCGTGAATGGGCACTCCGTTGAAGGTGTCAGGGCTGGCAACTCTGTAAAAAAGTGAACTGCCTATCATTAGCGGACCAGAGTTCCGCTGTGGCGACCCCTAACCGGGAAAAGCCAAAAGACTGACGACAATGACATGTACTTACCACAACTTGGCATCTGTGTTGTCTACTTTCATTCTTCACTACTGGGTCTAGGATCTGACACAGCCACTTTCCTCTAGACTTCAGATCCAAGCCTCAAGCACCTCCATTTACCCATTAACCACTAGACCATCCCTAAGCCCTCAGGTAGAGGTTGCTGTACACACTGTATGAAACAATTACCTTCACATTGTAATACTATACCATAGAAGTGGATCCAGAGTAGGCTCAAACCAAGAACCTGTGGGTTCTGCAGATATCTAGGAAATCTTCCAGGAACAAAGGAAAGGAGATGGATGTGGGAAAGTGAAGAAGAAGAATTAAACTGGAAACACAGATGCCAAGTTATGGAAGGGCATAACTTAAAAATCTGATGTCCTTTTCATGCTTCCTCACTACTGTGGCCTTTGTGGAAGGCTAGGACTGGCACTGTTGAACCAAAAGCAGCTCTGCTTCTGGAGATGTCTGGCTTGGAATCTTAAGACAAGTATGCACAGTAGACCAAGTGGCTGCTGCACACAGTCAATAGAAGACTGTGAGGAAAAGGCAGCTGAAGTTGACGTAGACTTAGTTGAATGGGCTTGAGGTGAGCGATGCAAACTTTTGCACAGTAAATCAGTGAAATGACATCTGTAATCCATTTAGCCAAAGTGATCCTGCCTGTCCCAAACGATTAGAAGCAAACAAAAAGCTGATCAGACTTTCTATGCTCTTTTTTCTGTGAAGGTAAAACTGCAACATTTTATGAACATCTAAAAAGGTTTAGCATGTATTCACCTTTGTTCAAAAAAATACAGAGTTGAAGATGATTGCTTATGACTTAATTCGGTGGCTACCTCGTGCATGAAAGAAGGGCTGATTCAAAGGGATACACTGTGGATGATGTAAGGGAATTTAGCTAACACCCGTAATGCAGAGATTCCCTTTGCCAAAGCAATAGTCACAAGCAGAGCTGTTTATCAGGAAACATTTCAAATCACAGGTGCTTGCTGGTTCAAAGGGTTTTTGGGTTAATCCTTGAACTATGAGGTCCCACAGGGGAGACAAAAGACTGATAGGCCAAAGAATAGCCATAAAAGATTCTAAAAGGATAAGAAAAAAAATTGATAAAAGGATAAGAAAGAAATTGTGTATTGTTACTACTATGCAAAAAGTCCAGAATTTCCAGATACAAGATATACAAAAAGACAAAGAAAGAGGAAAAACTTCCACAAGAAAAACTGTCAGAAGCCTCAATGTATGTTCATTAATCAACAGATTTGTCAAAAACATTATGTAGACCAAGAAACTTTGATCTAATTGGAAGAAGCACCAGAGAAGTGCGAAAATAAACAAAACCTAGAGATTTTGAAAATTATAAAAAGGAAATATGGACATGGGAAAGATCCGATATGGTGCAATATTTATGCAAAGTTGAAAGCCAAATCAATCAATACAAAAAAGGCAGCCCCAAAGCTATTTGGAGAAATATAAAAAGCATCCAGATATGTAAAATTTCACATTATACAATGACTCCTCATTAATATTCCAAAAACATGCATGCTGATTGGTCAGCATTATACTAATGGAAAAAGGTCCGGTCACCTGGACTTTTTCCATTAGTACAAAGTCTTTTTTTCCCTTACAGCAACAGAGAAAGAAAGATCTCCGAAAGTGTCTTATGTTAAACTTCTTTAACATAGCGACCAGAGACGCTTTCTCCTAAAGCGACCAGAGACGCTTTCTCCTAAAGCGACCAGAGACGCTTTCTCCTAAAGCGACCAGAGACGCTTTCTCCTAAAGCGACCAGAGACGCTTTCTCCTAAAGCGACCAGAGACGCTTTCTCCTAAAGCGACCAGAGACGCTTTCTCCTAAAGCGACCAGAGACGCTTTCTCCTAAAGCGACCAGAGACGCTTTCTCCTAAAGCGACCAGAGACGCTTTCTCCTAAAGCGACCAGAGACGCTTTCTCCTAAAGCGACCAGAGACGCTTTCTCCTAAAGCGACCAGAGGCGCTTTCTCCTAAAGCGACCAGAGACGCTTTCTCCAAAGCGACCAGAGACGCTTTCTCCTAAAGCGACCAGAGACGCTTTCTCCTAAAGCGACCAGAGACGCTTTCTCCTAAAGCGACCAGAGACGCTTTCTCCTAAAGCGACCAGAGACGCTTTCTCCTAAAGCGACAGAGAAAGCAAGATCTCAGTTGCTTTTCAGAAAGTGTCTCGCTACGTTAGAGTTTAACATAGCGAGACACTTTCTAAAAAGCAATGGAGATCTTGCTTTCTCTGTTGCTTCCACCCACAGCTCTGATGTACTGTGTAAGCATACGCAGTACATCAGAACTGCCGCAGAATACCAGACAGCTGCAGAAGGGCAGCAAGGAGGCATTATACAATGCTGTTATTTAAGAAAACCAAGTTTTTTTTTTCTTAAATAATGTCTTTGTATAATAGCAATAACCCACTTCTGGGTGTGGGTAATGCTGGCTTTACCCACAGTTCTTTGTTTGGCCATTCGGGCTTTGCCCTCGTGACCAAACCACGCCAACCGTGGGTAAATCCAGCATTACCCATACCCAGGCGTGGGTTATTGCTTAAATAAAGAAAATATCAAAGAGGGAATGTAGAAAAAAGTGAAAGTTAAAAAAAAATTTAAATAAGAGAGAAGCTGAAGTTACGGAATGCCTGAGAAGTGAAAGATTTGGTGCAGAAGGTCTAAGACCGGTTATGTCATAGCATGATGGAACAAGCCCCAAAACTGAGCAACAGGAAGATCAGGGGACATCTGAAGAAATATGGACATGGGAAAAATATTTAACATGGTGCAATATCCATGCAGAGGAGGAAACAAAACTACTTAATACAAAGAGAACAGCACCAAAGATATCTGAAGAGAAATTTAGGCAAAGAAAATTAGAACATGGTAAACTTTACAATACATAAAATAAGAAGATAGAGAAAAAGTAGAAAAGATTAGTAATGGAGAAGTGAAATAGAAACAGAGGTTATGGAGTACCTGCAAAGTAACTGATTCAGTAGCTAATCCAACTCAGAAGGTACCACAGCATGACAGCTCAACAGACATCAAAATTAAAGGAGAAACCAGTGGAATGGGAAGCAACTGGTCAGCTGCCATATGAAGATATTTTGTAGCTTTCCACAAGTAACCAGTATAAAACATTCACTTGAAGCTGGACATGAAGGGAAGTAAAAGGGAACTGTGAGAAGTCTGGGGCAGTCAATGTTGAGGAGTGATAGGCCAATGAGTCCCCATATGACAGCAATGGATGACAGGATAAAATCAAAAAGTGTGTTACAGGAAGATGGTACAGAACTTTACAGAATCCTTGCAGAAAATGGAGAACAGAACAGGTGCCCTCAATTTAGAAGAATACGAGCAAAGAGAAGAGTTGCTCGTTGTAAGAGATATTTTAGGATCAATGAAAGAAATAAAACCCATAGTGTCATAAGTTTGATAAAACAAATGAACCACAGTAATGACTGTCCAGAGAGATCCATACAATACACCAGAAGTAAAACAGGATACATTACCATGCAGCTAAATTAACAGATAAAACTCTACCACAAGAGCACAAGGTAGAAAGGGGAGTAATTTAATACCATCATGGAAGTATCGAATAGAGAAAACTATAAATCAGTTAAGACAAGGAGTCACCGTTAAGAGTATGCAAAAGGAACAGATCAAAATACTGAGAAAAATAGACGTGAAAAGCAATGTGCAATATTATAATAATCAGGATCTATCATGCATTATCGCAAACAATAGTACAGGCAGAAAAACCTTTAAAAGATACACAAATAAATATAAAGGAAAATAGGGGGGGGGGAGGGGGGAAGAATCTATGTATGGAAAGGATCAACTACAAAAAAAAAAAAAAAAAAAAAAAAAAAAAAAAACACGCATCTGATAGTATCCCACATTCACAGATAAAAAAAAGTGCTTAAAAATGTACAAGATACACGTACTACACTGATTGGGTCGACATTATATATTCGAAGCTTCAAAATTTTGAAGCTCATATGTTCAACATGAGCGAAACTTGAAACCTCTAATAAAAACTTGCCCAACGCTCTGAGCAGGGGGGCAAGCACCTGCACCCCCCCTACTTAAAATATACCAACTGAGAGACTGCACTTCAGTGCAGAAAAGAAATTTTCCCATTATGCACATACGGAGCAGTTGCCTTTCACCTTTGAACTTTTCACAGTTCCATCATATGGAGTCAATCCATAGGGCATTCGAACTCTGAAACGTTTGGCAATTTAATAGGGACCCACATTGATCAACTACTATGAAACAGTGGCAGACCACTTTGCAATTAAAGTAATGATAAAGGGCAAATTTTCATTCCAGGTATAAAAATCCAAAGGTGACTCCCTGTCACCTCTGCTATTCTGTCTTGCCCTTAACACATTAAGCTGTCTACTTAGATTAGGTCATGGCTATAACTTGGTTCCTGGAAAATAAAAAGTGTGAAGACTTATCTTCTCTTTGTCAAGGATTTTAAAACTGTATAGCTCATCAAATGAGGAACGCCCAACTCCAAGTTGTCAAAACTTTTTCAGATGAGACAAGAATGTCATTTGGTCTTGATAAGTGGGCAAAAGCAACCTTTAAAGCAGGAAAACTGCAGCACCAAGAAAACAGTTTGGGCCCAAACAATGTGATACAAAAGACCAGGAGTAAGAGGGACTGTACAAATATTTTGGAATTGATGAAGGGTCAACAATAAAAACATGAACAAATGTGAATAAAACTTAGTAGAGAATATTTTAGAACACAAATTAATCCTGAAAAACAGCGTTGATAATCTTGGAACAAAATTCAAGCTGCTATAAACCATTTGCTCTTCCTGTCCTAACTTACAATTTTGGAGTGATTGGCTGGCCCAAAAACATGCTGGATAGATTAGATAGGAAAAGGATGCTTCACGCTCACATGATTTTTATAAAAAAAATAAGTACATACCTAGATATATTCCCCGTTAGGAAGGAGGTATGGGCCTCCTTGATATTGATTACATGTACAGACAGATCTGCAATCGTGGGACTAATCTACTAACCTCACAGGACCCAAACGTAGTGAAAGTTTTGAAACCATGAGAAAATTAAGATGACTTCCCCGCTTAGTCTAGCGGAAGCATATAGACATCAAGCAGGAATGGAACTCAAACCAGACGTACATAAAAATCAGGCAGCAACTGAAAGTGCCAAAAAACAAAAGAATGTAAAGTGAAGAATTAGGCGAGAAGGCAAGAAATGTGGAAAATGCATAAATATAGTTGCAAGTATAGAAAACTTCTGGAAAAACCTTGTGTTGTTCAGGACTGAATGCAGGAATGGTTAAGGACATTCAAATTCAAACCAAAAGATGAAAGGTTAATATTGACCGTCCAAGACAGTGAGCTACGCACACGTTGGAAAGTCCATTGAACATGTGTGAGAAAGACAAACGAAGGCTTCGTAAAACAGAATTGGAAACAATTGCACACCTTGCTGCTGGTTGCGACATACTAATGGCAGGAGGACTGTATACTGAAAGGCATAATAATGTGACAAGACTGTTGCACTGAGGATTGTGTAAACATTATGGTACTGAAGTAGCGGAAAAACATTGGAAACTTGAGCCACAAAGCATTATAGAAAATTATGAAGTCTACATCACGTGGGATCACCCATTACCACCAGTTCAAAAGATAGGTGCGAGAAAACCAGATATAGTGGTCCATGAAAAGACAAAAAAAGTAGCATGGATTAATCACTGGGTGTAGCGATTTCAATAGTGTCTTGCGTATAGAGAGAGGCAAAGTCAAAATATCAGGATTTGGTAGAGGTAGAAATGAGAGCAATGTGGAAGAAAGATACCCAGACAGTTCAAACAGTAGTAGGAGCAACAGGCTTTTTTTTTTTTAAATTCTACAATCTTTAGATGCGTTACCAATACATGCAACGCCATATCAACTTGCAGAAGGAGTCATTACTGGGCACATTACAGGTGCCGACAAAGACTGAAACAATACTAAATTTCATGAACTTTAATTGTACTCGTTAGGAATAGGGTCCATTTCAGTCATGGTTATGGAAACCCAAAAGACTTTGGGAAAAAAAAAAAAAAAAAAAAAAAAAAAAGATATGGAAAAGGTTCTTTAATTGGAGATCGGAGAAGGAAAACTCCCTTCATGAAAGCTTTACATAGGTTTAGTAGAAGGCAAGGAAAAATTTTGGTTTTCTGAGTGAAAATTAGATATTCCTGCTAGTTGGAACTTTATCGTGGAAAAGCTAGCTCCTTTAAATCGAAAGGGTGGCCAAGGAATAGCCAAATATCTGGAATCTAAGCTGAAAAAGAATCAATGTTCCATTTGCTAGCTCATACAGAAAATCTTTTCCACTTTTGTGCAGCTTTTTAATAGGAGGACTTCTGATATATAGGCCAGGACAATGTGATGTACTGCAGAAGCGAGCCTGGCCTGCCTATCACTAGAACTGGAGAAACCATGCCATTAGCTTGGGGATATGGAGGTTGTGGTGCTGGAGTTCTGACGGGTGAGTCAGGAGATCCTGAGAGGGCTCCAGAACCCAGGGAGTATTCAGGACGAGACCGTAAGGGGAACCACAACGGCCAAGGCCAAAAGGGGGCAATGAGGATGATAGTTCGACCAGTTCGCTTTAAGAACCCTTGGGATTAGAGAAGCAGAAGAGTAAGCACAGAGGAGACCCGGGGCCAATCATGGACTAGAGCATCTCTCGGTGACTCCCCCTAAAGGGTATCAGAGTGAAATACTTGCTCCATTTGTTAAGGGGAGAGGCAAACAGCAAGGTTAGCCCCAAGATTAGCTACAACAGCTGAAAATCCTGTTCGTGACTAAGGGACCACTCGTGAGGAATTAAAATGGACCTGCTGAGTCTGTCCAATAAGCTGTTCATCCCAGGTATGTGTGTTGCAACTAGAAAGCAGTCTGAAGAGATTGCCCATTCCCAGACCCTCATGGCCTCCCTGCATAATATTCAAGAGAGTTCCTCCCTGTTCTTTGATGTACTAGACCACTGACATGTCAGTGTGAACAGCAATGGTCTCTAGAGGCAGGTCATTCCCAAAGGCTTGCAACAGAAGGACTGCCATCTCCAAGATGTTGATATGCAGCTTGTCCTTTAAATGGGGACCATGTGCCTTGGACCAACTTCCTGTTGTAATGCCACCCCATCCCCCAAGCTGGGAAGCATCCATGGTCACTGACTGTTGGCAGGGTAAGAGAATGACCTGCCTAGATGCAGGTTCTGGGACTGAATCCAAACACGAGGTTCGCAGACTGGAGCGAGTTTTATAGGTACAGAAACGGAATGATAGAGGGGTGACCACTGAAATGCTAAGGTTCAAAGGAGTACCCCGATGAAAAGCCTGGCCAGGGGGACTAGCATTATTGCTGCCAACATGGACCCCAGGACCTGTAACACCAGCCTCGCAGGGGAAGAGGGATGAGACAGTATGTTATATCAGATTTCAAGGAAGATATTCTGTGCATCAGAAGATATGCTAATGTGTGGTGTGTGTGGTATCTAGATGGGTTCTTATAAATTCCAGATTTTGCACCAGAGAGTTAACCTGACTGACAAGTTTACAGAAATTCCTAAAAAAGTTCAAAACGTACATCAAAATCTCAGGTTTGAATCAGTTCATGCTTGGCTGGGGCAGTAAGGAGCTAATCATCTAGGTATGGAAACACCTGGAATCTTGAGTCTCAAGTGAGCTGCTACCACTGCCATGCATTTAGTGAAGACCCCGAGGGCTGTGCTCAGAATTGGTGATGGGCTCCCAGCTGAAGAGCAGAAATCTCCTGGAGCACCTGTGTATCTTTATGCGGTAGTACGAGCCCTGGAGATAAATGGAGCACATCCACCTTTGTGCAGAAGTGGCAGAATTGACTATACCACAAGCATTCGGAACTTTGACTTCTTTACATATTGATTCAATTTGCTTAGATCCAGGATTGATACGAGGTCCCCCATTTTCTTCGGCACCAAAAAGAGAGTAAGTTCCAAATCCTATCCGTTTGGTTGGGACCTTTTGGAAGGCTCTTTTTTGAAGCAGCTTTTGGATTTCTAGTCAGTGTCCCTCTGAGTCGGTGGAATGTCAGGGAATTTCTTGCTTAGTCTTGACAGAAAAAGAAAAAAAGGAATGTAATAGCCTCTGGATATAATGGAAAACACCATTTGTTTTGTGTTAATACTTTGCTTCTGGATGTAGTGAAAAATATCAGATTGCCATCTTGCCACTGTTAGTTTCTGCAGAAGGTATGCCAAAAGGTAGAAAACTTTCCAACAGCACACAGGGTCTTTCCTTCCTGCCCACGGCAGGTAAGCTCTTCATTGACAGATAGTCCAAAACGGGAAGAACCATCGAAAGGGGGTGTTGACAAGAGAAGAACCATCGAAAGGGGGTGTTGACAAGAGAGGTCTTAAAAGGGTTCTGCGAAATCAAAGAGCCTCATCCAGGCATGTCACTGTATGGCTATGCTTGAGCAGACTGCTCAAGAGGTGCTTTCTGCTGCATGCAAAACTAACGTCATGGATGAGTTAGCTATAGACAATACAGTGGCCAGCTGCAGAGAAACCAAAGTCCTCCACAGACATGGAATCTGAGAGAATTTGAGAGTTCCTTGATCAAATCTCTGCAAATGGACGAAGTCCACAGTATCCCCAGGTGCCTTTGGGAGGGGGGAAGGAGGGTGGGAAGTGATGAATGAAAGAAACACAGATGGAACATTATAGCTTATTTGATATTGTTAATCTTCTTTCCATTCATCACGGATGGGACAGAATCCCCAGCTACCTTGTGATCCTTGGGCATCCCTTATGAAGAACGTTCCCAAGTACCATTGAGCCAAAGGTAGCTCTCCCTCTGGAGACCATATCCAATTATAAGTGTGGGGTTTAGCCCAAGTTGCTGCGGCACAAATATAATCCATAGAAGCCATGGAGTAGGTTATGGATGTTGCCATAGATCTAGCAGAATGGGCTTCAATATTCTGTGGCATAGGTTGTTTTGCAAATGAATACGTGAAACAGATGCAGTCCCTTAACCATTTTGATAAAGTGACCTTGGAGACAATTTCCCATTCTAGGCCCAGAAAAGTAAAAAAAAAAAAAAAAAAAAAAAAAGTTGGTGCGTTTAACATATTGCTTTGGTCCTGTCTAAAAAATCTCAATTGTTTGTGTACATCCAAGGAATGTAGGCAGTACTCTCCTTTGAGAAATTTGGGAAAAATACTAGTAGGTCAATAGACTGGATTGATGGAAAAGTCGGAAACAACTTTGGGGAGAAAAAGATGGGTTTGTCTGGAGTGATACTCTGTCCCTGTGGAAAATTAGATAGGGTCTGTTGGTGCACAATGCCTGAAGCTCCGAAATTAGTCTGGTTGACATGATGGCTACCAAGTAGAGAGATTTCCATGACAAAAACTTGGTCACATTTCGCTGCAGGTTCAAAGGGAGGTGGAGTCAAAGACTGGAAAACTAACGTGAGGTTCCATAACTACAGGCTGTCTGATTGGAGGTCTAATGTGAGAAACTCCTTTGAGAAAAGTTCTACATAAACGCAGTGATACGAGAGGAGTACCATCCAGTCCATTATGACAATTTGGGATCGCCACCAGATGTACTTTTATGGTAGAGGCTGCAGCTCAATCTTCAAAAAACTTGGTTATTGTAAAACCGCCGTGAATGGAGCAGAATACAGATAGAGAACCTCATTTGTCCCAATAGTGTCTTCTGGTTGGTTTGAGAGGCCAGAATAATGTTATGAATAGGTGAGGTGAGATCATCCTGCCTAGCAGCTAACAGAAGTGAAGAAACCAAGCAGTCAGCTTGAGACTGGACAGATTTGGGTGACAACCCTTGGGGGTGAGAAATCAGGATGAAGAGGGTCCAGAATCCACGGTTGACAAAAGATGAGGCCGAAGGAAGGGGAACCAAACTTGTCGAGGCCAAAGGGGACTAGTAGGATCACTTTGCAGTTCAACCAAATAGCTTTCTTTATAAACTGTGGAATCAGAGGGATGGGGATAGGCATAAAGCAGTCCCGAGGGCCAATCGGGAATCAGTAAGTCCCTCAAGGATTCCCCCCTTTGAAGAGAATAGGGCAAAATAGCTGCTTTTTTTATGTCTAAACCTAAATACACACCATCAAAAAGGTCAAAACACACAAGTAGACAGTAAAGGGAGTGAGAAGGCCATACCACCAATGGTACTTAAGATGACTAACCAGGTAGAAGTAGGAGTGAGAAGTCTAAATCTAACTGTAAATACAGAGTTATGAATATAAATCACAATAGAAAAGAAAAATGACAAATTTTTCACAAAATATCAAAGTTTCCACTTGGCCGACAGCTCGGCTGAAATGTGGCTTTACAGCAAACAAGATCGGAGGTAATAGGGAGAAGGGCATCGTGGGTAGAAGCTTGGCTCGAGAGTTTTTGGCTGGTGCGAGCAAGCTTGGTATTAGGCTGACTCAGTTCCAAGGGCTCGGAACAGCACCCATCAGTGATTAAATGGAAAAAGATCAACATCTGATCACTCATTCAAAACTGAACTGGGAAAAAAAAAAAAAAAAAAAAAAAAAAAAAAGTTATGTACTCACTATAAAACTTTCCATCCGAGTAGGTAACTTCATTTGTCAGCAACCTGTGGGTATCAGATCCGGCCAGGCAGCTTTCCAAGCTAGAGATCAAGCTCCAAGCTCCTCCCCCTTACCCATAATACCCCACTACCTCCTTCTAATCCTCAGATCACATTTGCCGATCTACATAACCTCATAACAAAGCAACCTGAAGAATCCTAACCTAAGGATTAAACAAATGACCCAAGAAACCATCCTAGGGTTCAAGAAATCAAAGAACCAGGTTAGGGGGAAGGAGGGAGGGTCGGTTGCTGAGAAATGAAGTTACCTGCTCAGATGGGAAGTTATGGTTTTACCTGAAGTAGGTAACTTCATTTGTTCATCAACCTGTGGGACAGAGTCCCCAGCTACCAAAAACTTGGGAGGTCCTCAGGGAAGGATATTCCAGAGCACTGCAGAGCTAAAGGCCGCCCTACCTCTAGACACTAAATCCAATTTATAGTGAGAGAGATAAAGTATGAGAGGACGCCCAAGTAGCCGCAGAGCAAATGTCATCCAAGGGAACTCTCGACCAGAATGCAGATGTAGCCATAGAGCAGGAAGAATGAGCATGAACCCCTGTAGGCTCCGGCAGGCCAGATAGCTTGTATGCGAGCAGAATGCAATTCAAGATCCATCTGGCCAGAGTTACCTTTGACACAGGCTTACCAAAGGAGACAAAGATCTGATCAGACTTGCAGAATGCAGCTGTTCTGTGTAAATAAAAATGCAACTGTCTATGAACATCTAACAAATGAAGTTTGTACTCCCCTTTGTTTTGGTAATTAGGGAAAAAAACTGGAAGATTACTGGACCGATTGATGTTAGCCTCAGAGGCCACTTTAGGTAGAAAGGATGGGTTAGTCCAGATAGAAAACCTGTCCTTATGGAAAAGGAGATATGGGGCTTTAACACAGAGGGGGCCTGAAGTTCCGACATCCTTCTAGCAGAGGTAATCGCTACCAAAAAAAAGAGTTTTCCAGAACAATAATTTCAGATAGACAGAAGCTGCAGGTTCAAAAGGAGGTCCAGTCAGAGCCTGAAGAACTAAAGTTAGATCCCATGGAGGTATGGGGTTCCTAGTAGGAGGTCTCAAGAGGAACGTACCTTTCAGAAAGGTCTTGCAAATCTTGGTGGACGCGAGGGGATTGAGACCGTCCCCAAATTGGGGATGGGAGATGGCCGCCATTTGAACCTTTACAGTAGAAGAACCGGCTCCTTGCTGAAAAATATGAGATAAGAAATAGAGCGCTGCTGGGATGGGAGCAGTGAAAGGGTCCAATTTCCTATGAGAAGCCCAAATGGAAAAATGCTTCCATTTACTATTATAAACCTTCCTGGTAGAAGGCTTATGCGCCGCTACCAAGATAGAGCTGACTGCAGATGAGATACCGGAGTCCTAGCAACTAATGGAACTGATCAACCAAGCTGAGAGCTTGAGATCGAGCAGATTCGGGGGAATCAATCCCCAAGGACGAGATATCAGATCCGGGATGGGATCCAAGAGCCAGAGAGGAGCTATAAGACGAGACCGTAGGCACGGGAACCAGGCTTGATGAGGCCAGAATGGAGCCATGAGGATAATCTTGTTCCCCAACTGACGAGCTTTCGATAAGAATTTTGTTATCAACGGAAGAATTTTGTTATCAACGGAAGAGATAAAGACCAGGTGGCCAAGCATGAACTAGAGAGTTTCTGGGGCTTTCCCCCTGAGGGGGAATTGGAGCGAAAAACTCACTGCACTTCACGTTGGAAGGTGACATGAAGAGATCGCAGCAAGGCTGACCCCACTTGCTGAAGATCTGTTTCGCTACTAAGGGATTCAGAGACCACTATAAGGTGAGGATAGTTCAACTCAAGTTTATCTGCTAGGATGTTGGACCGACCCGGAATGTGCGTTGCTAACAGAAAACAGTTTATGGATATCGCCCAGTCTCAAACTCTCATGGCCTCTCAGCAAAGAGGGTAAGACCTGGCCCCCCCTGTTTGCTGATGTACCAGACTAGACATGTCTGACTGAATTGCAATAGTCCCTGGAAGGAGAAAGGCATGAAGGGCTTGCAACACTAGAAGCACCGCCCTCATCTCCAGAACATTAATATGCAGGCCGGTCTCTGCCAGAGTCCACGTACCTTGGACAGTTCTAGCCTTGGGGGGGGGGGGGGGGCATTACACAGGCAGAAGCGTCAGTGGTCACCATGGCTTGGGGTTGTGGCATAACAAGCGGTAGACCTTCCCGAAGCTCTCGAGATTGGAGCCACCAGGTGAGGGAATTTCTGTAAACCCTACTGAGAGGAATCGGTAGAGTCCAATGGGTGAAGAATGGACCACTGAACCTGCAAAGTCCATTGGAGAATCCTCATGTGTAAGCGAGCCAAGGGCACAAGACTGATAGTTACTGCCATGGACCCTAAAGCCCTCAGGACGGACTCCGTTGACAGAGCCGGTGACTGAAAAAGGGCTGTAACATGTAAGGTCAAACTGCGAAGTCTGTCTGAGGTCAAGAAGGCCTTGGTCTGAAGCGTGTCTATTTTGGCCCCTATGAACTCCAAGACTTGAACTGGTTGAAGGGATGACTTCAAGTTAATGGCGATCCCCAAATCGGGATGCTAGAAGTAGGAAGCAATCCCTGGCTAAGCAGAGTAGATGCCTGGTGGGGGCGGTAAGGAGCCAGTCATCTAGTTAAGGGAAAATCTTTATTCCCTGAAGTCTCAGGTGGGCCGCTACAACTGCCATGACCTTGGTGAACACCCTGGGGGCTGTGGCGAGACTGAAGGGTAGGACCCTGAACTGGTAATGACTGGCCCCTAGCCGAAAGCTGAGGAACCTCCTAGATCTCCTGTCCATGAGATGTGATAGTACGCATCCTTGAAGTCTATGGAGCACATCCAGTCCTTCTGCAGCAGGGGGCAGAATGGATTGAAGCATGACCATCCGGAATTTCTCCTTGGCAATGAAGAGGTTCATTGTTGAAAGGTCGAGAACTGGCCTCAACTCCCCCATCTTTTTTGGCACCAAAAAGAACCTACACCAACTGCCTAATCCAGATTGGCCTGGGGGGACGTGCTAGATGGCTTTTTTGCCTAGCAGCTTTTTTACTTCTAAAGCTGCAGCCTCCCTCTGACTGGGTGGAACATCGGGAAGGCGTCTCGACTGAGGAGGCAGATTTATGAAAGGGATCGAGTAACCTCTGGATATTATTTGAAACACCCAGCAGTCTGTGATGGACTCCCATTGGGCCAAGGTCTATGAAAAACACCCCCCCCTCCCGACTGCCTCCAGAGAGGAGCAGTCTGGCAACATCTCAGGGCTGCTGCGTATGTCTGTCAGAAAAAGGTTCCTGCGAACCAAAATTTTTCAGCCTCTGCCTCTGAGCCGACGTCCACCTTGTCCTCCTCTGCCTCTGAAGGATGAAGGGTCCAGAGTGTAACGGGACTGCTGATACTTCCGGAACCACATCATCTTCTGTCCTCTCTGGTTCCTGGAGAAGGACCTTTGAGGAGCCAAGAAGCAGACTCCAACAGCAGAGAGTGTCTTCCAGTCTCTCTCGCTCTGAACAAATGCTTCACGGATGGTCCTCCCAAATAGGGTAGAACCGTCAAAGGGTGCATTCGCGAAGGATGCCTTGAATGGTTCCACAAAGTCAAAGCCGGAGCCAGACGCGACGTCTTGAGGCGATGCTGGACCCACTGGCTCTAGTGGCTCCCTCCGTGGCACTGGAAAGTAGCCACATAGATGTGTTTGAAACAGATTTTAGAGTGGGCATGTGAGCAGAGAAAGTCAGTTTATCCTTGGTCGACATGGACACAGGGGGAGACGCAGTGTATTCTTTCACCAGATCTTGCTAAAGTCTAATTACATGGGCCAAATAATACAGCGCAGTTATCGAAAAGTTAGCTGAAGCAAACAGCTGCTTCCCGATAAGACTCCTTATCAGGGGGATGGATCAAGGAACTATACTGGGCAAGTTCCTTCTTGGTGGCTGCCGCCACCACCATGGCATCTACCGGGGAACCCTTGCTCCAAGCTGTCCTATCCACAGGGGGACTAAGAATCCCATCTGGCCTCCTGGGGATTGGCTCTACAGTATCCTGATCCTTCCATGCCCTGGTAGTGGTGAGGTCAACCAGAGGGTCGGCCGGAGGGGACACCCAAGAGGTAGACAGGCCTGCATCGAACGCCTCCAGGAACACACGTTTCCGAGGAAGGGTTTTGGGCTGATCACCCCCCCCCCCCTTTAGGCGTAGCATTTCCATAATGTCTCCAAAGGGGACGTCCTCCGGGGGGGGGGGGGGCCTGGGGGAACCTTCCCCTTCCTCCAAATCTGTGTCTTCCGTGAGGGACTCCGGGGAGTCCCAAGTGCCTCCTCTTACACTTACGTTTGTGAGGGGCCTCCTCAGTAAGACTGTCAGAGGACGGCTCACCAACAGGGTCGTGTTCCACCAGTGGAACGAGCTGGGTGTCAATGCAGGCTGTCCCTAGGACTGGATGATGGAAGACAAGCCCAGCTGCAAGGGAGTGGGGACGGGATCCGAAGAGCAGGAGGTCTCGAACCTCTCAAAGAGAACCCTCTCCACCACGTGGAAAGCAGAGGGTGAACAGACTTCTCTCAGCTCCGTGATTTAACACCCTTGGATCCGGCGCAGGGATCAGCAGAGCCAAAGCTCTCTGACCCAAGAGGGAAGTGTGCTCCCACCGAAACGGAGCCGAAGACACACTGGCCCCCTCAGATCCGACGCACAGCTCTTGGCCTCGAGAGCTCAGATCAGACAGACTCGAGGGCATGGCCGGCGAAGTAGCAATAACCATCGGCGCCAACTCCCTGACACCTCGGATCAGGAACGTGATAGTGGATCGGAGAAGGAGCTATCGGGGCAAAAAGTGTGGCTGATCCCCCCCCGGAGGAGGGAGGCAGCAGCACTCCCATCTGCAGTTGGGTTTGAAGGAAACTACACATCATCTGGTCCATAACAGCATCAGAGAGGCTACGGGTCGACCTAGAGGAGGCCACCAAAGCTGGCCAGGAGGGCCGCCACGATGACCTTGAAGATGGGTCGGGCCTCCTCCAGCGAAAACCGTGGAGAATGGAGCTGAGGGGAAGAAGGCCCGGAGACCTTCTGGGGTGAGGAGAGCAGTTTAGCAGACGGGGCTGAGGAGGAAGAGTCAGCCCGCCGCTTGTGGCTTCTATGCCTCTCTCTCCCTCTCTCGTCTTTTTTTTTTTTTTTGAATCCCTCTCTCCCTGGGAAGTGGGAGGCAGAGTCCCAGCCAGGGGAGAGGGAACAGCAAGTTATGCAGCCGCAGCTGTAGCCACCGAGGGAAAGGAGGAGGAAGCCGACTCCTCTGGTAGGAGACCCGCCAGAATCAGCTTATTCCTCCTATGCCTCAGGGCCCAGGGGTTAAAGGTTGCACAAATTTGGCAGCCCGAAGATAAATGTGGTACCCCCAGGCAGAGGACACACTGAGTGCGGCCATCCACTGGGGAAAGCTTATGGCCACACTCAGTGCACTTAGTAATCATGGTAGAGGCCCCAAAGGCCATCTTTTCTAACTAAAAACACACACGCGCCCACTCAAACACTAAGGGAAAGGGTTCACTAAATTTTAAACTACAGGGGTTTAAACTGGGGAATTGTACTATCCACACACACAAAAAGGATTTTGAGGGAAAAAAAAAAAAGAAACCTACTTACGATCACCTAAACGCTAGGAGCTAGAGAAACTCGTGCCTGACAAAGCCGCAGCAAACAAGATCTGGGGATTGGAAGGAGGTAGCAGGGTATTATGGGTAAGGGGAGGAGCTTGGAGTTTGGATCTCTAGCTTGGAAAGCTGCCGGCTCAGATACCCACAGGTTGATGATCAAATGAAGTTACCTACTTCAGATAATGACCATTACATTTCTGAAAAAGAAAGATGAAAATCTGGATAGACCACTGACTTGGCTTTAATTTACCTTTCATCAAAACCCAAAGGACTTTTGCAGGGGAGAAAAGTACAGTTGTGTACACTTAGATGTTAGAGTGTATTCACTGTTGCAGCCATTACATTTGGGTAATCTGCCGGCAGGTTGCCCTCAGGTCGGCCTGAACAGTCTTGGGTCCTGCATCCGTTGCTGCTCCTTCTTCCATGACGTCAGGGTTACAAAACATGCAGCTGACACCATTTTCATCAGTTTTCTTGCCCCAGATGTCAGGTGCCCCCCCAAATGGAGAGCAAAATCACACACAAAATTTAGAACACAAAAAACATACCTCCAAATAAAAGCAAATACACCAAAAAGGCTGGCGGGTGGGTAACTAGGACTGCAACAATGAATACACTCAAACATCTACATTTATGGTTAAGTGTACACAACTGTACTATGTTCTTTGTGTTTCACTGTTGGTCATTACATGTGTAGAATCCCAAAGCTATGGTTGGGGAGGATGGAATTATACAGCATTTGGAGCAGCTATAAGGCCCTGCAGGACAGCAGTGGCAAAACCTGCTCTGGATTTAGAGAAGAGAAGTAAATGGTAATGCTTGGTGAACGTATGAACCGAGCTCCAAGTAGCAGCTTCTAGAATGTCTCTGGTAGGAACCCCTCTGAGAAAGGCTGCAGAAGCAGTCTTTCCCTCTGCCCCTGCAGCAAATGCCACCAGTAATTGCTCAGAATTTCTTAGAGATTTTGTCCTGTTTAAGTAGAATCTTAGTTGTCCGTGTGGGTAAAAGATAATGAAAGGCTCCACTGCCATGAGAGCCTGTAGTTCTGAAATCCTAGCTGAAGTGACTGCTAAAAGAAAATCAGTCTTCCAAGAGAGAAATTTTATGTCTGCAGTAGCAGCTGGTTCAAAAGGATGTAGGGTGAGTTTTTCCAGCACAAAATTGAGGTCCCATGCAGGAGTTGGCGCTCTCCTGGGAGGTCTCAAATTTTTTGGCCCCTCTTGAGGTACTGCTTTAGCAGGGGATGAGAAAAGAGGAAAGGCTCTGTGCTGTAATGAGCAGAAATGGCAAGAGGCATGGATTTTTATAGAAGAAAAAGATAGGCCCTTATGAAACATCTCCGTTAAATAATTGCAAAATCTGAGGAATATTGGGCATTGCTGTGTTTGTCCCTTGTGCTTGGTTCCAGGCACAGAATCTTTTCCATTTATCCGCATAAGATTTTCTAGTTCTAGGCCTTCTTGCCTCCAAAATGACATCCATCACAGGTTTACTGAGAGATGCAACTGGTGAAATTAGTTGATTAAATGAGTTTGGAGCGGAATGTGCAGAATTTGACAGTTCTGCTGACAGTAGATAAGGAGTCTGAGGCAGGTACCACGGAGGAAGGTGTGACATTGCGTAGGAGCGGGTACCAGTGTTGGAGAGGCCAGTCTGGAGCAATCGGAATCATTTTCGTTTTTTCCTGTCCGACTTGGTAAAACTCGGGAGAGCAGAGGCAGAGGGGGAAAAGGCATAGACTGATAAGGATACAGCATCCACTTTCCAAGCTTTTTTTGATGGACTCTTGTACAGAATTTGTCCAACTGATGGATCCTATGTCTGGGCTCTCCCATTTTCGTGTCAACATGCTGAAAATGTGTGGATACAGTTTCCATTCGTGTGGGTCTTTATCAGTAGTTGTCCTGGATGAAGAAAGTCCTTGAAGGCTGTCAGAGCATTCTGTACAGCTAGCATTTCTTTCTGGTTGATAGTAGGTGCATTTGATTTGGGCTCAATTCACCCTGAATGCATCTCCCTGCCAGATGCCCCCCCCCCCCCAAGCATAATCTGATGCATCTATAGTTAGTGTTTGGGTGACAGGGGGTGGAATGAATGACGGTCCCTTGTTTTGGTGACAGGCCTCTGCCCACCATAGGAACTCCTGCTGAAGGCAAGGAATGATAGGAGTCATTGTTTCCAGGCTGTGATAATGTTGACTCCATAAGCTTTTTAGGTACCAGTTGTGATTTTTCATTTATGGTGTACCTTAGACAAGTTAGAAGATTTTTTTTTTTTTTTTTTTTTTTTTTTTTACAAACGCCAGATACTGTAGAAGAGAGTGTCCTTGTTTGTTTTCTTCACGAATTAGACAAACGTCTAGATAAGGATAAATTTGAATGTTTCTTTGTCTGCACAATGCAATTACTGGTGCCAGGCACTTTGTGAAGACCCTGGGTGCAGTAGACAAGCCAAAGGGCAGTGCAGAGAACTGGTAATGCAAATAGCCTGCTTTGAAGTGGAGGCATCTTCTGCAAGATTCCAGACTGGGATATGCAGGTAAGCCTCTTAAGTCTAGAGTTACCAACCAGGCATCCTTGCCTAGCACAGGCAGTAACTGTTGTAGAGTCAGCATCTTGGACTTTTGGAATGTCCAGGAATGTATTTAGAATGAATAAGTCCAGAATTGGACGACATGACTTGTCTTTTCTAGGTACCAGGAAAAGTCTTTAAGAAAAGCCTTGTCCCTTTTCCTTTACTGGTACTGGTTGAATAGCTCCCATATTCATGAGGGACATAACTTTGGGCCTCTACCCACCGATTTGGAGGTAGATCTGGCCAGCCGTATGGGCCTCTACCCACCGATTTGGAGGCAGATCTGGCCAGCCGTTTGGGATTGGCAACGTGTGGAAATTAAATCTGTATCCGTGGGATACTATATTTAAAACACACTTGTCCTGGGTAATTAGATGCCAATTTCGTGCATGAAAGGCCAATTTCCCCCCCAAAGGGGCGGCCAAAAGATAAGTGCTTGGAGATGGTAGAGGAAAGTCATTGAGACCATTTACCGTAGGGAGATGCCTTGCTACTTCCAGATTTGGAGGTGGAGGCACCCCATTGTTTTTGTTCTGCAAGTTCCTTGTGACCAAAACCTGGAGCCTTTGGAGTGTCTGGGTTTGACCAGAGCGGCTCTGGTGGGTACTGGAAAGGACCAATTCTTAGTAGGCCAGTGCCTACTGAACCTGGGCAGCTGCACTTGTAGGTAATCTTTTACAGTTTGCATAGATTTAGCTTTATCTTCCATCTTTTTCAAAACTTCTTCGGCCTTATTACCAAATGGATCCTCTTTTACAACAGGATAGTCTAACAATTTTGCTTTAACATGATCAGGCAGATTTTGCTCCTTGAGCCAAGCATGCCTTCTTATCACAGATCCAGTTACAGCGGCCCTGCAAGAGGCCTCCAAGGAATCAAAACCACATTGCAAAGTATGCTTTCCAACTTGTTCAGCTGAATGCAATAAATCCTGTAACTATTTTCCACACAGTCAGAAATCAACATTTTCTGTTTAAGTAAGCTGCGGATATTTAAGCATATGAAATTGGCACTTTAAAGCTCCGATTGCAGACGTGTAAATCTTCTTACCCCATCTACCCAGTGCCCTGGAGTCTCTATCAGAAGGGGTAGGATTTTTAGCAGTAGAAGCCTTAACACCCTTGGGACCCTGAGAAATTAGTTTCAGGGTCAGCAGTAGGGTTTTTAAAAAGGAATTTGCAGAGAGAGTCAGGAAAGTACAGTTTTGTACCTACCATAAATGTAGATGTCCGAATAGGAATGCATCTGCAGTCCTTACAAATGGGTTGTCCTGTCGTCAGGCAGCCCTTCGGTCGGCCGGATTCCAAAGTCTGGGTCTGGCCTCGGCTGGTGTCGCACTTCACCCGACGTCATAGCTGCAGCTTTTCGGGTATAAAGGCATCAGCCGACGCCATTTTCCTCAGTGTTTCTTGCCCCAGATGCCAGTTGCCCTCTTGGATAGCTAAATTTTGGATAAATGCCAATGTTTCCAAATAGTAGAAGGCAAACACAAAAAATAAGCATGTATGTACATATATACAAACAAATACACCATAAGAGATCCCCCCCCAGCTAGCTATTAGATGGGCAAATACCCTAGGAATACCTCAGAGGGGAAGGAGGGTGGGTAATCCTGACTGCAGATGCATTCCTATTCGAACATCTACATTTATGGTAGGTACAAAATTCGGACATCTACATTTATGGTAGGTACAAAACTGTACTATGTCCTTCAAGGATGCATCTGCAGTCCTTACAAATGGGTAGAATACCATAGCCAAACTAGGGGAGGAGGAAGAAGAAATTATGGTGTAGTTAGGATCCCTTGCAAAACAGCAGTGGCAAACCCTGCTCGGGATCTAGAGTATAAAGGTAAGTTATAATGCTTGGCAAATGTATGCACGGAGGTCCAAGTAGCAGCCTCTATAATGTCCTTGGTAGCCACTCCTCGTAAGAAAGCTGTGGTAGTGGCTGTAGCCCTTGTAGAATGAGGCCTGATGTTCTGTGGAGCTTGCTTTCCATGGTAGGAGTAACAAAATCTGATGCAATTCCCTATCCACTTGGAGATTGTCTGTTTTGAAATTGCTTTTCCTTCCCTTCCTGTTGCATATGCTACCAGAAGTTGGTCAGTTTTTCTATTGGCCTTGGTTCTGTCCAGGTAGTAGCGTAACTGTCTATGTACATCCAAAGTATGCAACAGTCTTTCACCCCTGTTCTGTGGATTGGGGAAGAATGTAGGTAGGTGGATAGCCTGGTTTAAAGACACTCTGGATACCACCTTAGGCATAAATGTAGGATTTGTTCTCATGGACACTGTCTTGATGGAAGATCAGGAAGGGTTGTACTGCCATTAAAGCTTGTAGCTCAGAAACCCTTCTTGCTGAGGTAATTGCCAGCAGGAAAGCAGTCTTCCAGGATAGGTGTTGTAGTTCTGCTGTTGCTGCTGGTTCGAAAGGAGGAAGTGTCAATTTTTCTAGCACAAAGTTCAAGTCCCATGCTGGCAATGGTGGTTTCCTAGGAGGTTTTACATTTTTAATTCCTCTCAGAAACTGCCTGAGTAGAGGATGCGAGAAGACAGGGGGATTGAAGCTGTATTCTGCTGAAATAGCTGATGCATGTATCTTGATGGAGGAATAGGACAGGCCTGTATGGAAGAGCTCTGCCAAGTACTCCAGGATGTTGGCTATGTTTACCTTTGACACATCTTTTCCCTTTTCAGTACTCCAAATGAGAAATCTTTTCCATTTTCCTGCATAATTCCTTCTTGTTGAAGGTCTGCGGGCCTCAAGGATAATGTCTTTAACCCTTTGGGATAAATTTGGGTTAGTTGCTCTTATGTAATGTTCCAGGCAGTCAGCTGCAGAGTTTTCGGGTTTGGATGCAGGGTGTTGTAGCCGTTCTGTGTTAACAGCAATGGGATCAGGGGTAGTGTCCACATTTGTCCCCGAGACATGCTCCTCAGTAATGGGTACCAATGTTGTCTTGGCCAGTCTGGAGCTATCAGAATGATCCTTGGACGTTCCTCTGATTTTCAATAGCACCTTGTGCATCAAAGGAAGAGGTGGGAATGCATATGCTGTCAGGCTTTTCCAACTGAAGGATAGAGAGTCCACCTTCCAAGCAAGTGGGTGGTACGTCCTTGTGCAGAATTTCTTGAGCTGGTGATTGAGTGGGGATGCAAATAAGTCTATTTGTGGTAGTCCCCATTTCCTTGTGATGGCCTTGAAGATGTCCGGGTGTAGCATCCATTCGTGAGCATCCGTGGTAGTTTTGCTTAATATGTCTGCTAGGATGTTTTCTTTTCCCGGTACAAAAATTGCTTGTAACTGAATGTTGTAGCTCAGAGCCATATTCCATAGGTCCAGTGCCATCCGGCATAGAGGGTATGAATGTGTGCCTCCCTGTTTGTTGATGTACCACATGACTGTGGTGTTGTCTGTCCTTATCAACTGCCCTTCTTGGAGGAATGGTCTGAAATTCTGGATTGCCAGTTTTACTAGAGTCCATAAGCCTTGTATGCACTTGTCCAGCATGTGGGCCCCCCAACCGAGGTCTGAGGCGTCCGTTGTGATGGTTTGGCTTGGTTGAATGCTGTAGAAGGGCAAACCTGTGTTTGACTGACATGCCTGAGCCCACCATAGGAACTCTTGTTTCAGGCATGGGATTAGTGGTATCTTGGTTTCTAGGCTGTGCCTGTGTTGAGACCATAAATTCTTCAGGTACCACTGCAGCTTTCTCATATGCAGTCTGGCATGAGGGACCAGGATTATGCAGGATGCCATGATGCCCAGGGCTTGCAGTACTTTTCTTGCTGTTAGTTGGTTCTGCTTTGTTAATGCCAAGAAGTAGAGGAAGTTGTTCTTGTTTTTCTGCAGTTAGGAATGCCATCTGTTTTGTTGTGTCCAATTCTGCACCTAAGAAGGTTATTCTTTGGGATGGTATCAGCCTTGACTTTTTTATATTGACTGTATATCCCAGGGCTTGCAGCAAGTAAATGACTCTTTGTAAGTCTTCTGTTAGCTTGTTTCTGTTGTCCGCTTGTATCAGGCAGTCGTCCAGGTATGGATAAATTTGGATTCCCTGAAGCCTGCAGTGAGCGATTACTGATGCCAGGCATTTCGTGAACACTCTGGGCGCAGTAGATAAGCCAGAGGGCAATGCTGAGAATTGATAATGCTCTGATCCTGCAAGAAATCTGAGGTATCTTCTGCAATTTGGTCGTATGGGGACGTGTAGGTATGCCTCCTTGAGATCTAGAGTCACCAGCCAAGACTCCTTGCCCAGCATGGGAAGAAGCTGCTGTAGGGTCAGCATTTTGAATTTTGGAACAATGAGGAATGTGTTTAAAGCGGACAGGTCGAGAATAGGCCTCCAATTTTTCTCTTTTCTTGGTACCAGGAAGAGTCTGGAGTAAAATCCCTTTCCTTGTTCCATAGATGGTACCCTTTCCACAGCTCTCATTCTTGCTAACGGAGCTATTTGTTTTAGAGCTTCTGTCTTTTGATTTGGTGGTAGGTTTGGCATTCCTCTTTTCCCTGGTAAAGTATGGCAATGAAACCTGTAGCCTTGGTCTATAGTTTGCAAAATCCACTTGTCTCTTGTGGTGCAGTGCCAGTTTTTTGAAAATAAGGCTAGCTTTCCGCCTAAGGGTGCTGCTATCTGTTCCCTGGTTGGCGGTGCCAGAGCCAAGTCACTGTGATTGTCCTGTTGCAGTGGTAGTAGTTGTGTCTGTGCCTCGCTGGTTGTTACCCTGCCACTGGCGTCCCCTGTAGGCACCACCTCTGGATTGATTTCTGCCTCTTGAACGCCTATTCCTGCCTCTGTGCTTTAGAGGAGTCTGGAAAGGACCAATTTTTGGAAGGCCAGTTCCTGCTAAACCTTTGAGGCTGTACCTGTAAGAAATCTTTCACTGTTTGTACAGATTTTGCCTTCTCTTCCATTTTCTTCAGTACCTGCTGAGCAGGAGAACCAAATAAATTGACCTTATCCATAGGAGCATCTAATAGTTTTGCTTTAACATGATCCGGCAAGACCTGTTCTTTCAACCATGCATGCCTTCTGATAACTGTGCCAGTCATGGCTGATCTAAAGGAAGCCTCCAGTGCATCATAGCCACATTTTAAAGAATGGTTACCAACCTGCTGAATGTTATACACCATTTCTAGAACATATTTCTTATCTAAAGAGTCATCAGAGGACAGTTTCTTAGTCAACTGATCAAGCATAAACTCCTGGTATTGGATCATATGAAACTGACAGTTCAATGCCCTAGCTGACAGGGTAGCAGAGGTGTATACTTTTTTACCCCATCTCTCTAAGGACCTGGACTCCCTTTCAGGGGGGAGGGGATTTTTAACAGAGGTAGATGCTACTGCTTTAGGCCCCTGGGAGATAGTCTCGGGATCTGCAAAAGGAGCCTTGTATAAATGGTGATGTGTGTCCGGGACCCTGTAGAACCTATCGGGCTTAGCAGGGGCTGGAGGTAAAGTATCAGGAGCAGTACAAGCATCATTAAATGCATCATCTACAACAGAAAGAACTGGAGGTATAGCTAAAGGCCTATGTTGTGGTAAATGCAAAAAGGTCCTAAGCCTTTTCCTTGAATCTGAGAAATCTTGTCCCTGCCATTGAAATTGCTCCCTCATGGCATGTAAGGTTTCCCCAAAGGAAAATTCCTCAGGTGGAGAGGCAGAAGGAATCTACTCCTCAGCATCAGAGGATTCATAAGGAGAAAAAGGAGCCTCTGGATGGTCTGTATTGTCTGAATCAGAAGAATCATCCAAGGACACTGGCTCAGGGGGCTCTGCTCTAGGTCTTTTTTCTGGAGGTGGTTGAGAGGCCCTGTCTGGATGAGGCTGGGATCCCCTTATTAAAGAGATGAGATCCTCTGCCAGAGAAAGCATTTGGGAACTGGAGCTGGGCCTGTGAGAGGGGGGCTTAACAGGCACAGACTTAGAAGTTTTGGCTGCTTTAGCCCTGGCAAAGGCCTTTATGGACATGGCTGCAGGAAGCCTAGCAGCACCACGTGCAGGGGTTGAAACATCCAAGGGAATGGTGTCCGATAATTCCTGTGAAACCACAGCAGCAGGTTGGATTTCAGAGGCCGATTCTACCAGGTTAGAAGAGGCCTCGGTAGAAGGTATGGATTTGGCTGAAGTTAGAACCACTTGCTCGGTTTCGGCCGAAACCGAGACACTCGTGGTTTCGGCCGAAACAGAGACACTCGCGGTTTGCTTAACCGCGGTTTCGGCTGAAACCGCGGACCACGAGTGTCGGTCCTTTTCTTTGCGTTTCTTAGCAACTTGTGAAGTCGGAGGATCCGACGGCATAATGTACGTGAAATCAGAGCCGAAAAACTGTTCAGCAAACTCCGACCGACGACTAAGTGTCCGTCGGTTGAAAGAAGCACAGGCTAAACAAGCTGCTACGTCGTGGTCTGGGCCTAAACAAGGTAAGCAGTAAGAGTGGAAATCTTTGAGGTATTTGTTTCCCACAAGTTACAGTTATTCACTTTTTCTGACATCGGCTGAGGCAAGAAAGAGTCCCCAACGGGGTACTTAGCTTTTTAGAAGTCTTCGAAGTAGTATTCGGTAGTAGTAATCTCTGGATCTGACCGACCGGCACTTGCGAACAGCTTCTGCTTCGGGCGCAACGCGGCAAGAAAGACTGAGGAAAATGGCGTCGGCTGATGCCTTTATACCCGAAAAGCTGCAGCTATGACGTCGGGTGAAGTGCGACACCAGCTGAGGCCAGACCCAGACTTTGGAATCCGGCCGACCGAAGGGCTGCCTGACGACAGGACAACCCATTTGTAAGGACTGCAGATGCATCCTTGAAGGACATCCCAGTAATATCTTTCTGGCTTACTAGGAGCCGGAGGCAGGGAATCAGGAGCCATGCTGGATTCTGAAAATTCATCAACAATGTCTAGAACAGGAGGTATAGCCAAAGGCCTATGCTAAGGAAGAAGGAAATCCCTAAGCCTCTTTAGATTCTGAGAAATCCTGACTCTCCCAGTGAAAGTGTTCCCTTAAGTATGCAAAGTTTCTCCAAAAGAAAAATCCTCACGAGGAGCAGAAGGGATGGATTCTTCTGCAGACTCCTCATAAGGTGGAATAGATAATTCCTGATCAGAAGTGGAATCAGACTAAATAGAAACCTGATCAGAAGAGTCATAGTCAGTGCCTTGCCTAAGTCTCTTAGCAGGAGGGGGATGGGAACCCCTAATCAGGGTAATTAAATCCTCAGCCATTTTGATAATTAGTTTTTTTAGGCATAGGGGCCTGTGCACATGGCCCAAGCGTCGTTTTCTTTAGACGTGAAAGTTAATTTTGACCTAGGTTTTGAAGATGGCATCGGTTTAATATACAAATCTTTAGGCCTAAAAACACCCTCAGAAGCTGGTGCCTGCTCAGTGGCTCCGGACCTATCTAAGGTAGAGACATCAGCAGGTTCAGTACTTAGTGTCTTGTGGCATACTGGACTCCGAATGGGTCTCGGTAGAGGCCTGCAAATCAAAAGCAGTGGGCATCAGGGGCTGCGAAAGCACCTCACTGAGTACCAGCGAACTGGCGACTGGCTTAGAAGCTTAGTCGGCATTTTTGGACCTAGACTGTCTGTCTCTATCTTTTTTTGCGTTTCTGTATTCCGGTAGTCGGATTGCTAACAAAACGACATTTCTGGACAGTTAAATCTTGAGCCAAAATATTTAGATGCAAAAGTATACAGACGCTTAGTGTGTTGATTAAATTTAGCACAAAACCGACAGCAAGGCATGTTGTGGTCAGGGCCTAGGCAAGGAATATAGTACAAATGAAAATCCTTGATTAGTAATTGCTTCCCACAAGTAATACAATTATTGACTTTTACTGACATCGGTAAGGAGCAAGAAAAAGTTTTCCCAATGGGGTACTTAAATTTATGTTGAACACTTCGGTTCCGAAACTCGAAAACGAAAATTTCAGGAGTCTGCCTGCAAACGGCTTCTGCTTCTGGCACTGTGCGGCAAGAAAGACTGATGAAAATGGCATCAGCTGCATGTTTTATACCCCTGACATCATGGAAGAAGGGACAGCAACCGACGCAGGACCCAAGACTTGTTATTCAGGCCGACTGAGGGCAACCTGCCAGCAGATTACCCAAATGTAATGACTGCAACAGTGAAACCCTAAGAAAATCCAAGCATCTCCTCCTTATCTACAGGATTTAAAATTCACTGGTAAACTTTGAAACTGTAACCAACCAAATATTCTCGAAGCAGAGATAGTTGTAGCAGTCCTGGAAACAATCAGCTGTGTCATAAGCTCATCTCAAAACATAAAAGAAGTTGGATAACTTGTGACACAGCTGACACTACTGAACATAGAAGTTCTATTACCTGCAGGACAAAGACCAGCAATTAAATTCCAGGAAGCCAGCAAAAATTTCAGATGTACCTCAATTGTGAATGACAATGTGGAATAAACGTTTAAACTTAACAAAAACCATTCCCAGTTTGTCAGAAGGGGTAAGGATGGGAGCAGACAGCAGCTTGGAAAAAAATAACAGACAGTGAAATTACTGCAGAACTGCCACAGGATGGTGGCACGTATGGGACTGTGGCAGTTAATGCATACAAGTTAAGACATCTTACAGGCAGATGTTAGACCATCAGTAAAAGTGCAGGTTGTTTCAAAAGGCAAAAACAAGAGGCAGGGTTTGAGGAAAATCCACCCATCAGTATACCTTTGTTTATAATTAGACATCTTTGTGCAACTGAAAAAGCTCAGTTAACAGAATTCCAAAGAGCATTTGTCATGAGTAGAATGAGAAAAATAATCTTCAGAACCTCCATTCTATAAGTAAAAGGAAATAAACAGTTGCAGCCCCAAATCCTGTCCCACATTACAAGAGGCAGCCTTCCAAATTTTGTAAAAAAATCTTTCTCCAAAATGAAAATGAATGCTGAAGGTTTACGGCTAACAATTTGCAGAGGACTGCTTGCTGGGGCTCAACTCTCCTGTAAACATTGGCATTCTTTAAGAAGGCCCATCCCTGACTAACAAATGGTGCCAAAGCCATGGTCTTAAACTCAATGCTAAGAGATGCACAACTGTACCCTTTTGGCAAGTCAATCATCCCACCTAAAATTACCACGTTGATAATACACCCACCAGTCAACCCAATGGTCAGGGATCTGAGTATGCACATAGATCACCACGTGGCCACAGTGGTGAGGAAACCTCTTATGTTGCACATCTTGTAAGTGACAGCATGGCATCTACGTCCAGAGAGGTCATTATCCCACTGTACTCCACCTTTATCAGACCAGACTACAAATGCTCCCTTTGGTATGTACTTCACCAGTCATATGCAGCAACTAGAACTACCTCAGGAGGTTCCTTACAAAAGGATCTATGAAAGATCAAGAAAGTGGAAGCAGGTGGAATAGCTGTAATCTTTCCAAATATGCTCACAACAACTCCCTATACAGGCAAAATTACATCTTTTGGAAAAGCAAAAATTCTAATCTCATTCATACAACTTAAATGGAGCCAAAAGCAGATGCATTACTGTGCTACATCTCCCCCCAGGGCAGAACATTCCTCCTGGTGATGTAAACATTGAGTGGCAGTCAATCTGCAATTTCAGCAATCAACAGCATGAACCTCCTCTTTGGATTCACTCAACCTAATACACCGACAAAACATGGCTAGAAACTCCCAACAATCTGTCCTGGATTGGATTCTGGTTACCAACTCATCAAAATTTTACCTCCTCAGGTACACTCCCTGATACACTAAAATGATCGATCACTTGCCAGTTTATACCATAGGAGTTTACACAAACAAAAGATCAAAAAGCTCAAAACCATCTCTAATCTCTCCAAATTCTCAAGGAGTCTTTAAAAAACGAGTATTGACTGCTATACACTTGAGAATAGTGTGAGACTTGTGTTATACTCACGTATTTTATTAAATGCACAAAGTTCTAATTGACACACAAGCTAAGTAAAAAAATCCACGTACTGTTCGTACTCTTTAAAATATCCAAAAAGTTGGCACAAGCAAACAAAAAAGTCTAAAATCCAGTTCTGGGTTCTGAATTAGCCAAAATGGCTAAAAGTATCCATACGCTGTTTTCTTTAGTACAAACCAAGTAGCGACTTGGTGCTGGTTATGAAATTGCAATTCCGTAATAGGAACCAAGTTAGTCCGCATGCAGATGGTCCCACAGAGTTACCAGCACTGAAAAGTTATTACTGGCAGAAAAAGGTGATAAACATAGTCCAAGTTTCTAAACCCAGTGTGGATAAAAAAATTCTGTTGTCACGCTGAAAATGCGAATCCAATGCTCCACCTGAATTCCGACACCACAAACTGTCAAGATGATCCTGAAAAAAAGTAGCGTTAAACGCAACCAAGCGTTTTTCGTTCAGATAAATATCTGAACAAAACACTGACTTTTTAGAATAACAATAACCGTTTGTGTACATATACTAGTTTTAAACCGTCAGTTATTTGACATGCTTTAGAAGTAGCAGTTTTTAATACCCGGTTGCCTTTAAATGTGCCTAATTAGAAGTTTACGCAACTAATGTCAGATTACTCGGGTGTATTTAAATTCTAACTGACTAAAAAGTCAGCGTTCTTTGTCTAAAGAAAACAGCGTATGGATACTTTTAGCCATTTTGGCTAATTCAGAACCCAGAACTGGATTTTAGACTTGTTTGCTTGTGTATAGCAGTCAATACTCGTTTTTTTACAGTTTTGTGAAGTCTTAAGTCTTCAAGGAGTCTTTCACCAAATCTCTAAAGGTAGTTAACTGGCCTATCTTAAGGACTCCCCTTAAATGATGCAGCTGAATACTTCAATGATGCATTTCTAAATATTCTTAGCACCTTAGCCCCAGAGTGTACACAAAAGAATCAGTCACACCCCATGGCTCACCAACCAATGCAAACTCCTTATGAAAGGCAGAGAGACAAAGCATGAATTTACTGGCAAAAGAACAAAAACAGCAATGTTCTTACCATAACGTTCCATGTTTGTTGTCCTGTATCTTGCCTTCCTTCTGGTTTGGTTCGGAGCCAATCTCTGCTCCAACTCTGCCACTTACTGGCTCGAAGCTATCCTCTTATCCCAGCATGCTTAGTGGTAGCTACCCAGACTTCGTTTGCGAGACCCAACCACTAGATAGAAGAACTATAAATTTACCAAATAAAAGGTGATAACTAAACAATACTGCTTCCTTGTACCGGAACAGAACAAAGGTGACAAGGAGTACGCAAAAGCTGAAAGGCAAAGGAAACTCAGCCAAAAAGGCAATTCCTCTCAATCATCCAGGATGGGGAAGGAGGGACACAAGAAGGAAGGTGAGACGCATGACAACATGGAATGCTATGTTATGTTGTCCCATCTCGTCCCATCTCGCCTTCCTTCTTTCTGGTTGGGACAGCATCCCCAGCACCTAAATCCTGGGTGGCTCACTGGAGGAGGGGGAGAAGAAAAAAAAAAAAAAAAAAAAAAACTTCAGAAACGTGGAACCAAAAGATGCCCTGTTCCGAGAGGCCAAGTCTACTTTATAATTATTAATGAAGGTATGGGGAGTAACCCATGCTGCTGCCACACAAATAGTATCCAATGGGAAGCTTGGCTTGAAAAGCTATGGAGGTAGCCAACGACCTGGTAGATTGTCCCCTTACCTCTCCTGGGACAGACACGTTCTGAGACTCATAAGCATAACAGTATCAGACAGCCATTTTGACAAGGTCATTATGGAAACTTGTGAGCCTTGTTTACCCTGCGAGAAGGATACAAACAGCTGATCTGATTTTCTGATGTCCTTGGTTCTTTCAAGATAAAATCATAACTGCCTGTCTACATCCAATTGATGCAACTTGTATACTCTGCTTTGTTGCCATAATTTGGCAAGAATATAGGGAGTTCAATGGACTGATTCAAATTATACTCTTGAGCAGACTTTTGGGACGAAGGAAGGATTTGTTCTCAGAGATACTCTATCCTTGTGAAAAATCATATAAGGAGGGTGGATGGAAAATGCTTGTAACTCAGAAACCCGTTCAGTTGATGAAATTGCAATCAGGAAAAAAAAAAAAAGTCTTCCATGATAAGAACTAAAAAGGACAAGAAGCGGCTGGTTCAAAGGGAGGGAGGATTAGAGCCGCTAGCACTAAATTTAAATCCCAAGGATGGAGAGGTTTTCGGATGGGAGGCCTTGATGGAGTAGCACCTTTTAAAGAGGCCCTACATAGCTTGTGGGACACGGCATTAGAACCCACAAGACCCACATGAAAATTGGAAATAGCAGCCAGATGAACTCGAATCGTAGCAGTTGCTGCTCCTTTCTCAAAGGTTTTGGCCAGGAAGTCCAACATTTTTGAAAATGGTACTGTAAAGGAGTCAATGTCATTTTGTTCTGCCCAGAAAGAACCTCTTCCATTTACTAGCATAAAGTTTTCTAGTAGTTGGTTTGTGAGAAGAGACTAGAATATGTTGACCCATAGGCGAGATATCTGGAAGCCTGGCTAGGACTGGAAATGGAGAAACCAAACCAAGCTGCCAGCTTGAGAGTTTGAATGGAGGGATGAAGAGCACTCGAGTGGATGTATCAGATCTGGAACCGGGCCCAGAATCCAAGGCTCCTCTTGCAGGTAATGCCAAAGGAACAGGAATCAGATCTGACAAGGCCAGTAAGGAGTAACGATCAGCTTGCGACTCGACGACTTTGCTTTCTGAAGAACTTTTGGAATTACAGGAAAGGCATAAAGAATCCCAGGGGATTAATCGTGGATAAGTGCACCTCTGGGGCGACTGTCCCGGTGGGGGAACTAGGGCAAAGTAGCTGCTGCATTTGTTGTTTAGGTGTGCAGTGAAAAGATCACAGCATGGCTGGTCCCATCTGCAGAAGATCATATCCGCCACATCTCATTTTAGAGACCACTCGTGGGGCATGAGAATTGCCCTGCTGAGCTTGTCCACCATCATGTTGGACTTCCCCGGGATGTGCGCTGCAACCAGAAAACGCCGAGAGGAAAATCGCCCATTGCCATACTGAAAAGGGCCTCCCGACACAAGATTTGGTTCCACCCAGTTTGTTGATGTACCACACTACCGACATGTCAGTCTGAATTGCTATATAGCCCAAGGGAAGAGTGTGTAAGTGCTTGCAATGCTAAACACCACCGCTCTCATCTCCAGAGCACTGATGTGCAAATGGTACTCATGAGGTTTCCAAGTTCCTAGGACAGTCTTGTCCCAGATAATGCCCCCCACCCTATCTGGGAAGCAACCGTGGTCACTGTGGCTACCGGATGAGGGGCTACAAAGGGTCTGTCCAGAGTGACTAGGGGAGAGTGCAGCCACCACTTTAGATCTTTCTTGCAAGTATCCATGATTAAGATCATGTGAGACACTGGTAGAACCTAATAGTGAAGAGGAAGCTATTGCAAAATCCTCATATGTTAATGAGCTAATGGGACTAGAGTAATGGCAGCCGCCGACTAACCGTGCCTGAACCTTTGGCAAGAGGGGAGGGGGAGACAGAGAGAGAGACAGAGAGACCTGACGGCAAATTGCAAGCACCCTTTCTTGTGGGAGCTTGGCTACTGTCTCTGTATTTAGTTGAGCGCCTACGAAAGTAATACACCGATAGGGCAACAAGGCAGATTTTTCGTAATTTATTGCGATTCCTAGACGTGCACAAGTGTGAATAGTGTGGTTCCTGGCCCTTAAAAGAGAGGATGTGCAGGGAATCACAGATGTCTCAAGTGAGACATCACTACTGCCATGCATTTGGTGAACACCCTGTGGGGAGACCAAAGGGCAGAGCTATGAACCGGTAATGACTGGCTCCCAGCCGGAAGCATAAATGTCTCCTGGACCGCCTATTCATTTTTAATATGGTAGTATGCGTCCTGGAGATCGCTAGAGCACATCCAATAGTCCGGATCCAAAAATTGTAGAATGGATTGCAGTGTCACCATCCAGAACTTGGTCTTGTTTACTGACTTGTTTAACTTACTGAGATCCAGGACAGGTCTCCAGTCCCCTGTCTTTCGGAACTAAAAAGAGCCTAGAGTAAGTTCCAGATTCGATCTTGTATGCACCGACTTCCTCAATGGCTCTTTTTTGCAGCAAACTTTTTGCTTCTAAGGCTGCTTGATCCCGAAGATCTGGGGCAGACTGCTTTTTAACTTCTTGGGGGTGTTTAGGAGAAGGAAATTTTGTAACCCTTGGATATTATCCACCGTACTCACGCGTCCTCTGTTATATCTTGTAAGGCTCTTTGGTACAGTAATATTCTACCCCATACTGTCTCCAGAGGTGGGCAGCAGGGCAATCCTTCAGGGATTCTGAAAAGGCCTGGCAGAGAAAGTATCTGTCGCCCTGTTGCGGACCCCCCCCCCCACTGAGAGGTCAGCATCTCCGGTCATTTCCCCCTTTGCCCCTGGGGGAATTATAGAGTGTCCAGTGAAGCTCCCTGGGATTTACTGGACCACTTTGCCACTCTTTTGGCCTTTGGGATAAGGCCGGGATGGAGTGGAAAAACGGACTCCTACGGCAGAGAGTTTTGCCATCTCATTCACTCCTGGTAAGTCTGAAATCGAACTTGGGGCCTGAACAAGGCAGAGCTGTCAAAAAGGGGGCGTTCATAAGAGGAGGACTTGAAGGGCTCTGCAAATTGACAAAGGCACATCCAGGGGTGGCTGAGAAGAGCCACTCCTGTGCATGCAGCCCTTCTCGCTCCATCAGCTGTGCAGGAAATCCAGGCGCATGGAGGAATTAACAATGAATGTTAGGGTCGCTAGCTGGTTAGCCAACTTGGAAGCCGCTCGCTCAGCTGAAGGATCCTGGAGGGTGTCTCCCAGCTCTTTAAGGAGATCCCTCTGAAGTCTTGTGAAATTACATCAAATAGTTCAGCGACCGAAAAGTAAAGGCCGCTGAAGAGAAAACACGCTTCCCATATCTATCCATGGCTCTAGACTCCTCGTTTGGCAAATTGATAAAAGAGGAAGTCTCAGAGTTCCTTCTTGGTGGCTGCTGCCACCATAGCATCAACTGTCATGCCTTTGGAAAGAAATGTCTTTTCCTCTGATGCAGCCATGAACTTGTTAGGCCTTCTCGGAACGGGCTCCATGATCTCTGGAGCACTCCATGCCTTTCAACTCACTACAGACAAAAGTGGGTCGAAATGCAGACACACTCAGGAGGGGTGGGAACCAAACACGTCCAGGTACACGAACGCTTCCTCAGAAGGTGCAAAGGACTTCTATTTTCCCCTCTGCCTAAGGATCTCCAGGATGTCTGAGAATGAGGCATCTTCATAGGAGGACCATGGGGACCCTTCAGAGTCATCCAACTCAGTGTCAGAAGTGATGGACTCAGGGGAGTCCAGATGCTTCCTCTTACATTTCTTGTTCCTGGGAACCTCCACTGTGGGGCATCAGCTCCCTACACTTGGGAAAAAAAGAGAAGGATCAGAGGCAGACACTGGTATCTATGGGGACGGAGCCAATGGAGCCGTCTGTGGATAGCAAACTGATCACCTCGAAGGCGCCGCAGTCTGGAACAGAGGGAGGCTCCGGCTCTGGAGGAGCCTGGAGACCTCCTCCGCACCAAAGGCAACAGCTCCAAGGCAGATGTGGGAGACTAACTCACTTGCACCGAGCTTCCGAGGGGGACAGCGGGGTTGGACAAGGGTCCGATGCCACTCCCCCCCCCCCCCCTCAGAGCAGATGTCTGAAGCAACAAGGCAAGGGTTGTTGGAACAGACTGTTCCATGACTACTTCCATGCACTCCAGCTCCGAACTGGACGCAGTCAAAGGAGGAGAGAGACAGGGACTTGTTCGGACAACGGCACCACTTCCTTCTGGGCTGGGCCAGACAACAATTGAGTAAATACCAGTGTCTTGAAGAGCCTCTTCACCACTCTCTCCACATCTGATAAACTCCTGGATGATCGAGAGGAGTGGGCAGAGGACCGGTGACTACCTGCCACTGACAGCAAAAGTGGAGACAGACACAGATCTCACTGGATCCAGCAAAGGAGATCTCTCTCTTGAATCCGGGACGGCTCCGGAACCACGGATAGAGACACACCGGACACAAGGACTCTTCGTAGCAAACAATCCGCTCCGAAGACTCAGAAGATTTAGACTTTGTCAGCACCGAAGATTGAGCCAATGAAGATGGCAGTTTTGTCATCGGATTTTTTTGAGGGCCGAGTATCCGATGCTACTTCAACCGGAGGTTTCAATAACCCTCTCAAAATAGGTTTGTTGAGCCTCTCCTGCAAAACCCATGTGCTAAAGGCATGATAAACGGAGCACGAATCCTGCAGGTGGACTGCACCTAAACAATATACGCAACTTGTGTGCTCGTCCATAAGGGAGATTTTTTGGCAACATGAGTTGCACTTCTCGAATCCTGACTGCTTAGGAGTGTCTTTGGACATTATAAACACCACAAAACAAAAGGACCAACAGGGAAACACTTTTTTTTTTTGGAAGAGGAAGAGGGGCAGAAAAGGAGGTGGTAGCCTCCAAGTTAAACGGCTACTGCTCCCAAAGGGAGAAGGCCTCTAACTAAAACGGCCTCTCTCTAGGTAGCAAGGAGGGCTAACAGAACCCTCAATAAAAAAGCGGGCCGCCGACAACACACAGGAAAAGGCCAGAGAGAAAAAGACGGCCTAGCAGCAAAAACAACAGCAACGACGACGGCCTAGCAGCAAAAACAACAGCAACGAGGTTAGGGGAGATGAAGAGAAAACACTAAATCCTAAAGGGAATTAGCCTTAAACAATAACAAATATAGATAGAAAAATTCACTACTTGGCTTGAGCCAGCAGAAAAACTCTGCAAGCGCCAAACAAGATCTGGGTAGCTACCGCTAAGCATGCTGAGATAAGGGGTTAGCCTCAAGCCAGTAAGGACTTTTCAAGCTTTTGAAGTGGCCAAGTCAGAGCAGAGATTGGCTCTGAACCCAACCAGAAAGGAAGGCGAGATGGACAAAACTGCCAACTATTCAAACAGCTAAGAAACAAGTTATTGATAAGTCACACACTGCTACAACCAGGAAGGAAAAAATAAGACAAGGCCTCAACGTCATGATGCCTCACAGAAACAAAGCCAACTGGTGCCAGATGAAACAATCTAAAGCCACAGCTAATGAATTGAAGACTGCTTCATACAGAAAAGCCTAATAATGGCTTAAAATAAGGGACGACTCACAATGGATATAAAAACCACCAACTAATGAAGGACTAGAACTGAATGGATGCCACAAACAAAATACTGAAAATATTACTATTTCAGTATTTTGTTTGCGACATCCATTCAAATCTTAGTTAGTGTTCATCTTCAAATACTCCGCTACAAGATGGCCATAAAACAACCCTAAAACATTCTAGTCCTCCATATCCTCTCTCATCAGCCCAAGTACAAAAGAATCCCAGATCATACCCAGACATTCCCTCTCTTCAGCTACCTATATCAATACATAGGTCACAGAATGCATAGCCAACTTAACCCTCAAAGTCACAATACACACACCCCCTTCCTCACAGCCAACTTCCCCTACCACATTTCCTTCACAAAACTCACTTATCTGCAGTCTCTCCAATACATATGCAGACTCCAACCATTTTACCTTTCAACCAGTTTCTATAACTCAACAAAACCAAAAACTAACACAGCTAAGGCTTCCAATTTTAATGAAACAGAGACATCAGTATAAAAAACACAGAAAGACATGCGCTTTCACATAGTTGACTACGCTTCATCAGATCCTAAATACTGCTCAAAAGACAATTTATATACCATCACAATGCTAAAATAAGCAAACCAATTACAGCTTATTAAACAGATAATTAACAATAATTGGAACCAATAAAACAATCAGGACTTCTTGATTTTTCTGCTGCCACTAGCTACTAGAATCCATCTAAGTTTAGTTCTCTCTAAAATATTATTCCTATTACCCCCTCTGGTAGTGATTTTTAAGGGCTGCAACACCCTAAAACAAAGTGTGCGAGTTATGCTTCATGACAAGTTTGGCTTAACGCAGCCTGTGCATTCCTATTTTTAATGTCATAAGTGACCATAAATCCTGTCCCTTAGACGCTTCACTATCTTGCCTACATAGAAACAATTGCACTCATTACAACTGGCTAAATATACTAGATTTATAGTTTTACAAGTGGCATGAAACCTAGGTGAAAATTCAAAGTCTAGGTTAGGATGTTTAAAAACCTGGGGCTTACTAATAACATAGCACATCTTACAACTCTTGCATGGAAAGGTGCCAAAAGGCAAACTTTCCACTGATTTTCTATGACCATCTCTACAAAGCAATGGTTTTAAATTCTCATTAATTTTTGTATACAAAGGCAGGTGTATCACCTATAATGTCAGTAACCCTGTCAACCATTAACAAATGCCAATTGTGTTCAAGAACCTTTCACATAAGTGGATCACTGGCATACTTTGCCATGAAACAGACCTTCTCATTTCTGTCTTTTTCTTATTAGAATTAATATTCACATTCCCATAGGTAGAGTGACTAAGGGCATCAGTCACAAGTACCTCATCTCTAATAGCCCTAATCATTGTAGCAGCATAACCCCTGTCACTAAACAGGGACTCTAGTGAATCTGCCTCAGCATTCAAATCACCCTCGTTCCTGCATGCCCTTTTATTCTATTGAATTGCCCCTTAATCGTAGGGAAGACATGTCGTGGGTGCATACTACTATAATCAAGCAGACTATTCTTCAAACAGGATTTTCAAAAAAGCGAAGTCCGAAAACCACCTGTGGCTTCTTTATGAATGGTGACATCTAAAAAAAATCTACCCTGTCCATAGAAACTACCATGGTGAACTTTAAGTCAAGTCGTGAATGCTATATGTGATTAACTCCGATAAGAGGGGAACTCCCCCATCCAATATCAAAAAAATCATCATCCACGAAATGTCTAAAACCTGATGTGCGGGTTATAAATGCTGTTGAACATATGCTGTACTTCCCAATAAATGAACAACTATGTTGGCATACGAATTTGCACACAGGGTGCCCATAGAGACACCCCATTGCTGTAAAAAATCTTTAGTGTACAAAAAAAAAACATTGGTTAATATCAAGTCAAGTAATGAACAAACCAGTACTACTTGATCATTCTCTATATGGTACTCATTGTTCAAAACATGTCTAACTGCGTCAATACCATAATCATTAGGGATAGATGCGACTAGGCTTTGCACATCTAGCATTACCAGTAAATATTCTCTGCCTTCAGTATCAGTACCAAATGTATCCAGAATGATCTGAACAGTATCTCTTAAGACAGCGGAGATATTTTGTACCAAAGGTCCAGGTACACTTTCTACATAGACAAATTTTCCGTAGCCCATCCCCCACCAGAGACAATAGGTCTCATGTTGGGGCACTAAAGATTTGTGCACTTTGGATATACCCTTAATATAAGGGATGACCGGATAGTCTACACACAAATATTGATACAGCATCTCATCTATCTGTCTACACATAAGAAGATCATACATAGAGTGTCTCTGACATTCAAAGTTATAGCTTCATACTGTGAAAAGTCAACTTATATGCGGTACTGTCAGTCAACATATCATGCACAGCTATGTCATAATCACTACTATTTCAGTAGAACAGCACCTCCCTTATCAGCTGGTCTAATGGTAAGGTGCACATTGTTCTGCAAGAACTTCTAAGCACTTCTCTCATTGTGATTCAAATTTAAAAAGTCATGTTTATGTTCCTTGTGAAGTCCCTCTCTCACACTTCACAAAGGTGTCTATCTAGTTTCCATAACTCATGAAAAAGCTTTTAAGTAAACTAAAAGCTTGCTCCTCCTCGGATGAGGACCTTCACCCGAATACCTAAATCTGCAAATGCAATAGCATACCCAATCAGCAAATCCTGTGTCCCTAACTTGTGGAAAATGGCGCACACATTACCCCATTACATAAAGGGGGCAATTCCACTCGCATTACAAGTTTCCATCCTATAGCCATCTTGTCTTCCCTTTCTAAAATCCTTGAAAGACGTATCCATCAATTTCTCTACCATCCCCTTTTTTTTTTTTTTTTTTTTTTAAAAGAGCATCACCAATACCAACCATGGATTTCTGCCAAATCACAGCGCCTCTACTGCATTACTATCCACGGTCAATAAGGCTTGCAACTAACAGAGTTGTAACTACAGTATATCTAGCTTTATCAAAGTCTTTGACATGGTCTCTCACAGTAAACTACTCAATCAACTTTCCACCCTGGATGTAGTATCTCCATCTATTCAACTGTTCTCTAGCTACCTTGCCAACAGGCAACAAGCTGTAAAATAGCAAAGATCCATCTCCGCACATATTCCCACTTCCACAGGAGTCCCACAAGGACTTTTTTGTTTTTATCAATAAGCTACATTCATCTTCTTGTGAAGGCACCTTGATTCAATAAGCAGATGACTAACCATGTGCTCTTCAAATACTAACCTCCAAGAAATCACTCAAGCTGCCATCTCCATTGAAATCTGGCTTACAACAGCACAACTCCTACTCAACCACCATAAAACCAAACTCTATTTACCCCAAAAACATACACCCCTAAAAAAGCATATTTCAAAATCTTTTCGGAAAATGGCACTGAAATATAGTCCACCATACAAAACTACTAGGAGTCATAATAGATTATCTTAAATGTGTCCTCCACATCCAAAGCAATATTAAAAAGAGGCCAAAACTTAGGCATGCTATGCAAAAAACATTTTCTGAGCATGCCCACAAAAATTACTCTAGCCAAAACTCAAACTACTGCCTTCCCCACTCTATGAAGCCCCAATTCTAACAAATTTACAATCCTCCATACAAAAAAAAACTTGAAAGCTGCTACAACAAAATGTTAAGTTTGCTACTAATTTATCCTCCTTTACCCATCAATGTAAAGATCTGCATACCCTTAGCTGCAGGGAACCCCCCCCCCCCAGTCAACTAAGTACATAAAAGCGCAACACAAGCCATTAGCCTGCCCAGCTCTTACCCTTTGCTCTACACGTGTTCTCCCAAAAAAAAAACACACAACAACTCTTATATCAGAAGACATGCAACTTCTCACCATAAATGCAGCCCCTGGACAAAGTCTATACACTACTCAGTTGCAAAAAATGGAATTCGTTACATCTAACCACCAGAACTAATTCTAACCTACTAACTTTGAACAAAAGGATTCTTTACAAATCTTGGACCTGCTCCTTCCTGTGCCAATCCTGGCTGAACGTGTTATATTTCAGTCACCCCCTTCAACCTACACCACACTTCCCAAGCCTCTACAGATTCCGTTTTGTTTTCCCACTACCTAACCTTATTTAATCTCTGCAGCAGACCTTTCCTTTATCTTTCCTCCCTACTGACCTAAGCAACTTGAAAGCACCCTACCTTGCACTCTTCTCATCTCCCTCTCACTCCCCATCCTTCTATAACCATAACACAAACCTCACATACTAAGACATCACTCAATTTCGCCGAGATTTGCCAACCATAAACATATTACAAAACAGACTGCAAGAGAGAATTCATATTATCCGAATACGTTTTGTTTTATACAATTGTAAAGTCAGCTTTAACATTTAAATTTACATCTCCAGCAGTCCAGATCTTTATTATACACAATTCAACTTTATGAGGTGTGATAAGGTTCTATGCAAAAACATGCAAGAGAATATCTTCCACCTTAGTGATGAAGTAGTTTTGAATATTGGAGTACTTTATCATCTTTGCTTGGGGAGTTATTACTAGCAAGTCTAAAATAATCCCAAAAGCTTTCTCTGCGACATACTGTTGATTTCTTAAGTACCTTATATATTTTGGATAGAAATCCCTTTCCAATTATATTTTGGTGCATGACAATAATGAGTAAATCAATGAATGTGGACAACATTACATTTTTCACTCATGTCTGTACTGTAACATGACATTTGTACTTGCTGTTTTGTAACGCAACATGATACTTTATTGAAAATATCTGTATAGGATTTTTAAAAATAAATTTGTCTATCCCCTCGCTGCATGCATCAATGACGCCCTGTTACACGAAATATGATAAAACTACTTTGATCAGAAAGCATCCTGTGTTCATAGTTAGTAAATTGCTGTACACACCTGTTTATATATGGGTCTGTATATCCAATTTCTGATGTAAACAAAAATGCTAACATTAAATGCTTACATTTTGAACACATACTTGCAGCCCCATATTATTTTTTTGCACACACTTTACACCATCTACTCATTCATCATGAAAACAACTCTATATACAAATACCAGCAATGACTGAGAACACGTGGATCACACCAGTGTTTTTTATGTAGCTCTCAGAATGTTATGTCAGTGTAACATGTAGAATTGCTCAGCAAGTAGGGACAGAGCTAAAAATAATGGGTAGAAAATCCACTCTTACTCATACTTCTAAAGTGATCTAGTTATGAAGAATTCTCCCACGTTAGTGTGTCTAATCAAGGAAGGCATTTGGTTTGTAAGGTAAGCTTGAGTCCGCCACCAAAAAAAGTCACCTTTGGGCACAGCGATGGAGACTAGCAGAAGACTCTTAAAACTGCCACTACAGTTTCGCTCTACAATGTTCCAGTAATCCTGGAACAAACATCCTAGATCAAATATACAAAATTACATTAGTAAGACAGCTTACACTTGTGGTTAAGGATCACCAACTGCCATGTGCCGGGGTTGGGGAATAAGGAGCACAGCCTGCAAAAGGAGAATGTCGCACTATGTTCCTTTCAGCTCAAGTACATCTCCAACCAAAGAGATGTCAGCCTCAAAAGGAACATAGCAACTCTTGCTCATTAATTTAATTCAATCTGCTTTGTATTCGTGTAGTACCTCACAGGCTGTCCTGTGCATATGTGGGTGTGGTCTTATAGACTGCAGTGCAGATGCAGCATGAATCTTCAATTGAGTTTTCGTATTTTACCCTTTTCCTCACAGTAGTGCGATCTCAGAGTTGGTGTATTTAATTTGTGGGGGGGGGGGGGCTCCTGAAAAAGCAAAAGAAAAAAAATATTTGCAGTTCTTAGCTCTAGTTTCCCTTCATTTTTGCAGGGGCCCACACTCTCCTGCACCCCCACTAATTAAATACACCAACTTTGAGATCACACTACACTACACTGAGGAAAATGCTAAACTAAAAAGATGAACAGTCATGCCACCATCAGTATGAATATTACTCAGTTTACCAAGACATCACTGATTGTTAGATGGCAGGACTTACTACTGTGCATCCTGCGAGCATACCTCTCAACCATACAGAATTCCACAGTATGTACCAGTTTCAAGGCCAAAATAATAGGGTGCCACGAATTTCTGAGTCGCCCCTTCAAATCCCAATTTTTTTTTTTTTAATTTATAATTTTAAAAGGTATGGATGACATCATGCATCACTAGGACAACAGGGGCATGCATGACGACATCAGCTTTGTGACTGCCTGTCAACAGTCACTGGGAGACTACTCTGACTGTTCTGGTTTGAAATTTAAAGGGAGTGGAGAGTGCAGTGGAGACGGGAGTAGCAGCAAGAGCTGTGTGGAGCTGTGCACACTGCACAATTTCAGGTTTGAACTTTGAAGTCTTCTGCAGAACAGAGTAGTGTAGTACAGGCTAAGGGACAGCCTGGACGGGACACCGACACCACACCCACCCAGCACACACTGAACTAGAGGATGAGAAAATGCACACTCTTACAGCTTGAGCTCAAGGCAAGTTAAAAAAAAGTGTAATCTGTATATGGTTATTATGGGAGCAGCTACCATGCAAACCCTGTGGTTAGGTTGTTTGGCTTTTAATGAATTAAAGCAATATTTAAAAATGAATCACCACCACAACCTTGTAAAACTGATTTGTCTGCTTAGTAGAACAGATGCTAGTCTGAGTCTCTCGTACATGTTTAATGCATAACTCATGGCAGTCTGGTAGACAACACCCAGTGAATCTGTGCTAATTCGGAAGTATGCAAGTCACAGCAGGCCATACTACTTGCAGCTGTATTTTATTTACTTGCTTGTATGCATCCATTCACAGCAGGAAAGAGTCTGTGCTAGATTAAGGGACAGTCATTGAACAAAATAGAGGACGGATCTTTGTAGGCGCTTTAGAGTACATACACTTCTGACACCTCACTGTCCTAATTGCAAGTTCTTAGGTTCTGTGTGCATTGTTAAATTTAAGGAATACTCAGCTATGAAATGATCGTGCCGCAATGCACTTTGTTAGTACACATTTTAGTACTTCATTTAGTGCTAGTGAACTTTGTGTTTTCAGAAACACACAAATAGTACTAGTAGTGTCATGACTTTTTGGTATTATGCAATTTCAAAATAAACATTTGCCATTTGACTGTGGTGGCCACAGTTGCAAGTGATAGCTTTACAAAACTGCATCTTGTTTGTGTAGCATGTTTACTTTTTGAACTTTTTCCTAAGCGTACACATTTATTTTGCTTTCCATTATTGGTGTTTAAAGTTTGCAGACAGTACTTCTATGCCTTACTTCTTTTAGAAAAGTCTTGGTCGGACATATTTCTGGAAAATTAATTTAGTACAATACTTAAAGCAGTAAAGAAACATGTTGACGCATATTTTGAGGATGTTAATTGGCAAGTTGATAGGCAATTGTTTTAGCTTTCTTTTAGGCTCCATCACAGTACCACAGTAGTTCCAGGATCAGTATATGTATGGCTTATTCAAGAGGTATTCCCAACTGGGCAATGCATCCTTTGTTTAGGTATTAGGGAGAATACATTGCATCACTTTTCATCATTCTAACGTAATTCTTGAAATCCTTGAATGCTCAGAAAGACTGTTAGATATGAAAGAGTCTGCAAGGATTCCATTGTTTCTTGTGCATTTCCTCATACCATATTTGGGGATTAATTGTTTTGAAAGTTTTTTTTTTTCCAGCTCCAAATATGACAGCAAATTGTAACAGATCATTTTCTTATTAAGCTGCTACATAAATATTTTATTATGTAAATCTGTGTGAGCTATCATGTGATTGGTTTTGAGGTTTTCTTTTTGCTCTTGTAATTTTCTGTTTAAGGTTGAAAATTAAATTCTTACACATTCTTATACATACATATACACAAATACAAATTATATACATACTCCATCTGTTACATACAGATATGTATAAACATAATTTTATATATTAACAAAATAAAACTCTCAAAGCCAAAACATCACATTGCAAAACAGTGAGACAAATGACAGAAGTTTACATTCACAAATGTCCAGATAGTCTTAAGTTTTCAATGCAAAAGGGGTCAGTTGGCAAATACGGTGATCTTTGCCTTTTCTGCACCGTAGTGCAATCTCAGAGCTGGCATATTTAGTTGGGTGATCCATCCCCCCCACAAAAGGGCTGGGGGGAAGCAAAGCCCATAGGTCTCAACCAGTCAGGGACAAATATCAACAGAATCTGAGACAAATCCAAAAATAATCAGGGACACAATACTAGTCCTACTAAACTTGAGACACAGACAGAACAAGAGTGTTAATTAATAAACAATTTCGGAAGTAAAAGTCTTACTATTGTCATTATTTATCAAGTGTAATTCACCACAAATTCTCCAAAAGCTGCCAATTTTAGAAGGGGACAGGGCTAATATTTGAGTAAATAAATCAAGAGACACCCCTGAAAATCAGAACAGCTTACTTGGTTTAGCCACCCACTTGGGTGGGTTTTATTTAATTCAGTTTTTAAGTTTTGTTGGCCAATTGTTTACTCACCAGAGAAACATTTCCAATGATTTGTGAATATAAACTTTCATTTCCATACACAAATCAAAAAAAACGACATGCAAGCTAAATGGTGAGAGAACACCAATATGGGGCACATTCTACGGCTTTATATTAGAACACTACCACACCAGGTCTGCAGTAGCAAGGGCCGCCCAAACCACACCCAAGACCCAGCGCATTATTTTATTTTCTACATCGTTTAATAAACATAGGTTCATAGGTGTGTACTAGGCTAGTGGCCCTGGAGCCTTTACAAGCCTAGCCCACAGGATTATCCTGGCACCGTGCCACCCAACCTTAGTTCCCAGTGTCTCTGTTGAGTAGAGACACTGGAATGATCCCCGGGGTGAATTTTCTATTTCCCATCCACTCATCGAGATCCCTCTTGAAGAGGGCCAGTGAGGCGCTCCGCAGATGGGAAGTCTATTCCATAGTATGGGCAGTCTCTGGGTTATGAACCTGTCCCTCCAAATTGTTCTGTAGATTGTGGTAGAGGTTGAGGTCTCTGGAGCATGTAGTGCGGAATTGGGATTGGCTTGGGATTTCTTTAGATGTAGCATTTCTAAGAGCTGGGTCAGACATGGCTTTGTAAGTCAAGCAGAGATCGCCTCTAGGTAGGCGACATGAGATGGAGAATAGAGTTTTTTTTAGTCTGTCCATATAGGACAAGTGTTTTAAGGCCTAGGATACTCTTTGTGAGGTACTTTTGCAGCCTATTCAGTTGTTGCAGGTGTCTAGTGAGGTACATGCCAAAGAGGGCATTGTACTCTATGATTGGCCTAATGAAGGAAGAGTAGAGGGAGACAATGACCTCTCTTCCTAGATGCAAAACCCTTCATAATGAGATGAGTCACACAGGACTTTCTGACCACAGTGGCAATGTGGTGGTCAAGAGAGAGGTTGCTGTCAACCTGTCTTCCCAGATATCTTATGATGCCTTCTGTATTCAGTAGACTACCCATCAATGTGGTAATTCATGGGAACTAGGTTTTTCCCGAAGGGGATGACATTTTTTGGGATTGAGCTTAAGGCCGTGGTTCTGACTCCAATCCGTCTCAGTGAGGCCTTTCTGTAGGATGTAAACACCACTTGGGGAGTTAATTATGGCTCCAACTTGCAATCATCTAAAAACTTTGTCAGCCAGAGTCCACTCGTGTTGGCCTGGACTTCAGAGAAGTAGATACCAAACGAGAGGACCCAGGACTGAACCTATGAGACTCAGTTTGTGACTGGTGGGCAGCCTGACTTGGGGTCAGCTACATTCACACTGTGGATTCTGTGAGCCAGTTTGCAACCCTAGTGATAGAGGCCGATGCCTAGTTTAGTGAGTTTTTCTATGATTCCCCGAGTGGGGAATGGTATCAAAGGCCTTGGCCAGATCTAGGTAGGCTGTATGAACCACCTTGCCTTCATCCACAGCTCTGGTGACTGACTCAAAGAAGTCGACCAGGTTCAGCAGGTATGATCTACCCTTTACAAAACCAAACTGTGGTATCCAGAGTTTGTTGATTCCCTATGTCCTTGTTTATTAGGTCTGATGACGCATTCCACAGGTTGCATATCAGACTTGTCAGGCTAATGGAGCGATAGTTTGCAGCGTCTGTAGTCGCTCCTCCTTTGTGGAGCGGGATGACTGTAGCAGTGTGCCATTCAGTAGGGACAAAGCCTGATGTGAACCTGTGATTGAACAGGGCACACAGGTGAGCTGCCAGTTCACTCTGTAGTTCATGTAGAACACAGCCAGGGATATGGTCAGGTCCCATAGAAGCTGTACTCTTGACCTTAGTGCTGTTTTAACCTGTGCATCAGTAATACTGGGCATCTGGCAAACCACTGGAATTGTGATTGGTCCTTTGAGGGGGTGTAAAGTTGGCAGTGAATCTGTTGGCCAGTACTTTGGCAGTATCTGTTGGCTCAGTACAGGAGGTGCCATTGTGCAACAGCTCCGCGTAAAATCTGGGTATTGCCATGGAGATTCTTTACATAGCTATAGGCGGCCTTGTGGATGTCTTAACTATCTGCTGCAATTCTGTTTTCATAGCTAGCTTTAGAGGATTTGCTGAGGGATCTTAACGTTTTGTTGAGGCTGATAAGGGAGATTTTTCCAGTCTTGGGACTTCACCTTATTTCACATCAGTTTCCTCCTTCTGTTGCAGAGTTTGTTTATGGCAGGGGACCACCAGACAGACTTCCTCTTTTTGGAGGAGAGCGTCTTGGTTCTATTGGGTATGGCGAGATCCATGCATTTGTGTATGTGTTCCTACAGGGCATTAGTGTATGATTCGGCAGGCATGCAGCTGTTCTCCAATTGCATGGGTGCTGTGAAGTTAGCCACCTCTGTTTTTAGGAGCCCAAAGTTAACTTTGGAGAAGTTTTTCACGGTGGTTACCTTCGGGGGGGGGGGGGGCTGCTCATCCAATCATAAGGGAGTTCTGCAAACTGTTTTATTGCAATATTCAATCCTGAGTTTTTTCTGGCAGATTATTTCTTAATACACAATCCAAGTAACTGATGTGAATGCTGGCAGGATGTGCAGACCATCCCAACCAAGAACCAAGTAATGTGAAACAGGGACCTAGAAAAATGGGTTATCTAACAGTGTAGTACCTCGCAGGATGCGCAGTAGCAAACCCCGCCCTTAAACGCCCACAACTTTACATTGCAACGTTAATAGTAATTAGCTGTAATATAGCAAAAACATTTTAATATAGCTTGTAACAGAATGTAGTAAGTATTACACCAAAAATCAAACTAAAATACATTGTAATATAGCTTCTAACAGAATTTAGTAAGCATTAAACCAAAAAAAGCAAGAGACATGAACCCCGGACAGGTATTTAATGCCACAATCACGTTTATTTTACCTAAATACCTACATATTTTGCAAAAGGCATGACAATGGTTAATATACAAACACCGGACCGACAATTAATCACGAGAATGGTTACTGTCACTGTAGTCTGTTGCCAAAACATTTCGGCTATTAACTTTCAACGTTAATTGTAGTATTATCTCAAAACTATCGATGGTTTTGTGCAGCCGCCTTGTTTGGCATGACCAAGTTAGAAGTAGCTTGTGTTTGTCTAATGCTCTGTGACAATAGTAATGGAAAAGAACACTTACAATATGACAGATAATGGATCCGTAAACCATAATGGGTAATGGAGAGGGCTGGACAGAGGTAGTGTGATACCGGCATCTGCACTCTTAACAGTAGCTTACGCGCGATCCGTTATCACCGACAAAACTAATGTAATAGTACTTTAAACAACAGAGTTGATTCCTCAATAAAAGCACCTCGGTTATACATTTGACTGAACACAGGAGTTAACTTCAAGGGGCAGCATTCACTGAAATCATAAAAAGGAGCGTACCTCTCACATGACCCTTTCTTGTACTTTAAACCTTAAACCCGATATTAACCTTGTCCCTCCTTTGGAGAGCAGGTGGCGAGTTATACTCAAATAATAAGTAGTTACAGACTTCTCAGAAAATGGTGTTGATTCACCATTCTCTTACAATATCAATGTTGCGAGTTAACAGCAGTAACATTTTAAAAGCGTACGGTATTATTTGTGAGTTTGTCTCATAGTTTGAGCTATGGGAAGGGGTCCTAATATTTGCTTTTGTGAGATATTTGGGATAATTACAGTTACAGGTTTCAACGCTTGCTGTCAGTCAAATGTGCCAATCAATTTGGACACGCCCTAAGCTGCGCAGTACCGCCCGTGAGGTACTACACTGTTAGATAACCGAAAATGCAGGAAGGCCTTGGGCTACATGACCCCCCCCCCCCTCCACCACTCCAATATACCAACTCTGATATCGCACTAAATTGACGAAAATAGTAAACTACTATTAGACAATGAATATTCACTAGGTCACAGGCAAATCTGCATGACATGTCAATGATTCCTTTATTTGCATACCACATCATGGACAGTAGGCATGATGTACGTGTACGTGGGCCCACGTTCACGTACATGAAGTTTGACACACATTTCATTCAGGCAATCGGGCAAAGGTAATCTGCTCAACACAGTATTTACATGTGTTGTACAACCATCTAAATCCAAGCTGTCCAACACAAAACAGTTTCTCAAAACAGTACAGACTTACATTTTGCCGGCTGAATATGTTTTAACCCACAACTGTACAGAAGCGGGGGGGGGGCAGTCTAGGGGAAGAAAAATAATAATTTGACATCCTTAGCTTAGTACCAGGCGTATTCACTAACGGCTGAATTACAGGATAGGAGTTGGTTTCGTGAGGTAATATTAAAACAACTTTTACTAATAAAAACGTGACGTAACATGTAAATTAGCATCCCTGCTAGTCATCGGGCGTTTCCATGCCCATTTTCCCTGTCACTACCGACAAACCCACGCAGAGCAGAAGTAAGTGCGACGTACTACTCTAGTCGTTATTGATTTAACATTAACATAGAAGCCACAGCTAATGCTATCAAGCATTATTTCCGCCAACTAGATCACTTTCCTAACATAGTACGTGTCGGTGTACTGCTAGAGGGTCGGGTAGGACACTGGACTCGGAACAAATTAGGGCGGGGCTTCTTACTAAATGCAGAGAAGGATGTGTATCTATTTCAATAACCTTGCTAGAACTGTGACGACTTGCTTCTTAAAACTCGGCCTTAATTTGCGCAAGACATCTAGGACGATCGCCTACAATAACACCCCCCCCCCCCCAAAAAAATGTACTTGCTGTTCTCTCCAATTATCTTACCCGGAGATACTCGGATTACCAGAAGGGAACCGCCCTAAGCTTAGTATTCCGTTTGAACATTATGCTTGAAATGAGTGCCTATTTCCACCCTTTCCCCCCAAAGTGCCAAATGTTTGGTCCTAGCTCCGCAGCTATAAATAACTAATTCCAGCCGTATACTATGTGTAATGGTCTCATCACACTGCTAAGCCACAATAGGCCATTCAAAAGCTCGTAGGAGAGACGAATGCAAGCTCTGTAAGACAAACTGGACAGTCGCACATCTTGTTTCTGGGTGTGATACACTAATAGCCATTATAATACTGGAAACAGCTGAGAAACATTGGAAAGGTGGGCAACAAAGCATCACAGAGAATGATCAAGTTTATCACGTGATCACCCATTAACGCTAATAAATACATCGGAAGATAAGTCTTATTTAGATAAGCTACGGATACATTTAACTCCGTATGATTAGCACGAGTGCATTCTGGGCACATTACGGGTGGTACAAACAGCACTTCTGGTCAACAATAATTGAAACGATACTAATTTCACGATCATTAATCATACTTTGACTTGGGAATAGGGTCCTTGCCTCTCATAATATCAGAAACCCAAGAGTTTTGGAAACATTAAACCTGGAGTAGCTATTTAAAACATAAAACACACATTCACCCACACGAATGAGGCTATGTATATGGGATGCGGTATTGACAAAATGGTGCCGAAACTACTAACTTAGCTTTCAAGCACTACTATTCAACACCCATGTGTATGTACGTAAACACACAAGCGAATTAAAAGGCTATAAAAACAGAATTAAAACCAAACAACCTACTATGCTGAATTCACTATAGCCTGTTTTAAATGAGAATTAACACTACCGTTTTCACGCGAAATTCTAATAAAAAAATACCAACTTACCTTGAAGTAAACGGTATTTTTCACGCTACAAAAGCTTCTGCGTTCACTTCTATTTGTAAAGAGAGCTATACTTTCTAGAAACCCCTGCTCTTAAAAATGCTTGAACCTTCTGGAAAAAAATAGGCCGATGTCAATGAATTGGTGGGCTGGCTTCTGTACATACAATCTATGGATTATTCTCGTATTTTCTAAGAACACGCCTATCGGAGTAGTGTACAGTGACGATTTCCGTTAGAAATACTGCTCTATAAGCTACAGCAGTAGCAAGTTACACCTGTTTTACATACACAGCCGGATTTACTGGATTTCTAAAAGGACGATTTCAGACCGAGTTACTCTTCCAATCGACTGTTCCACTCCCCGCCTTCTCTTGAGGTTTCAGTTTACCATTCTGCTTTAAGTTTCCTTTTAATTCTTCTCTGAAATACCATGGCAAAAGTAGTGTTTCTAAGAACTTTCATAGGTAGGTACTAGGGCCTATATAAGCCTAGCCAAAAAAGGTACCCTGGCTTTTGCCATCCAAGAAAATTATTTTCCTGTGCCCCTGTCTTGCAGAGCCACAGAGGTGATCCCCAGGGTGGATTTCCTATTTCCCATCCAATCATCAAGATTTTTCTTGAAGAGTGCTAATGAGGAGCTTTGTTTGATATAGATAGGTAGCTTGTTCCAGAGTATGGGAAGTCTCTGGGACAGGACTCTATCCCTCCAGCATATTCTGTTTATTGTGGTGACAAGGTTTATGTCCCTGGAGCGTGTAGCTGGGAGGGATAGGGATTTCTTTAAGTGGAGCATGTCCAACAGCTCTGGGTATGACATACCTTTGTATGTTACACAGAGATGGCCTCTGAGTAGGCGATATGGAACGGAGTAAAGCTGGAGTTTTTTGAGGCGGTCTACGTAGGACATCTTTTTGAGGCCGGTAATCCTCTTTGTGAGGTATTTCTGCGGCCTTTCCAGTTGTAGATGTCTTGTGAGGTACATACCAAAAGGGGCGTTGTACTCCATAATGGGTCTAATGAGTGATGAGTAGAGGGGAACAATGACCTTTTTTCCTGGATGAGAAACCTTTTGTGATGAGGTGAGCCACATAGAAGGGTTTCCCGACTATTGTGGTGATGTGATTATCACAGGAGAGACTACTGTCCACCTGTGTCCCAAGGTCTCTTATCTCACTTTCAGTGTTAAGTAGACTACCACCTATGTGATAGCTCATGAGTACAGAGTTTTTATCAAAGGGAATGACAATGCATTTTTGGCATTGAGCTTGAGGCCATAGCTTTAACACCAGGCATCTGTTCCCGTGAGGCCCTTTTGTAGGATGTCCACATCATTAGGTGTTTCGATTATGGCTCCTAGTTTGCAGTCATCTGCGAACTTCATTCGCCAAAGTCCTATGTTAGCCTGTACTTCAGAAAAGTAGATACCAAACAAGAGAGGACCCAGTACTGAACCCTGTGGTACTCTACTTGTCACTGGTCTGATATCAGATTTGGAGTCTGCTACTTTCACAGTGTGGGTTCGGTCAGTGAGCTAGTTGGCAACCCATCTTGTGACATAGGGATAGTTTAGTGAGTTTATCTATAATTCTAGAGTGGGGGATGGTGTCAGAAGCCTTGGTGAGATCTAGATAGGCTGTGTGAACCACCTTACCCTCGTCTACGGTTTCAGTGACTGCTTTAAAGAAGTCTATCAGGTTTAGGAGACATGATCTGCCTTTTACAAACCCGAACTGGGTGGGGTCCAGAGTTTGGAGATTACCAATGTCTTTGTTTATAAGATCCATGATTATACGTTCCATGGCCTTGCAGACCAGGCTTGTTAGGCAAATGGGGCAGTAGTTCCTGGGCTCCGTGGTGGCTCCTCCTTTGTGGAGTGGGATAGCCGTCACTGTGCACCATTCAGTGGGCACAAATCCTGAGGTAAGGCCATGATTGAACATGGTGCTTAGGTGGGGTGCCAGTTCATTCTGCAGTTCGTATAGAACGCAGCCTGGGATGTTGCCAGGTCCCATGGATGCTGTGTTCTTGGTTTTGCAGAGTGTGGCTTTTACCTGTGCAGCCGTGATTACAGGAACTTTGCATTCTTCCGGTGTAGAGATGGGCCCTTTAAGGGTTGAGAGGGGGGGTAATGTTAGCACTGAACCTATCTGCCAGGATGTTTGCAATATCAGTTGGTTCTGTATATTTAGTGCCACTGTGCTGTAACTCAGAGCAGATCTGAGTGTTGCCATTGAGATTCTTGACATAGCTATAGAATGCTTTGTGGTTGTCTTTAGAATCGGTGATTTTGTTTTCATAGCTAGCTTTGGAGGATTTTATGAGGGATCTCAGCTTCTTTCTGAGGCTGACCAGGGAGTTGCTCCAATCATGGGATTTTACTCTTTTTTTGCAACAGTTCCTTTTTTTGGAGGATAGAATCTTGGTTCTGTTAGGGATAGCACAATCCATGCACTCATGTAAGTGCTTATAAAGTGCATTTGTGTGGGATTCAGCAGTCGTATCTCTATTGTCTGTCTGCATGGGTGTCGTGAAGTTGCCACTTTTGTCTTAAGAAGAGTGAAGTTTGCTTTGGAGAAATTTTTTATGGTAGTTCCCTAATGGGAGTGGGGGGTGTGGATGGTCACCCATGTTGGTAATGACCAGTTCTAAGATATTGCTGCCCCTGGTGGGGGTGTGGATAAGTTGATCCAAGGCATTGGAATTTATGAATTCCAGAAAACGTTGAGCAAAATAGTTGGTACATGAGTAGTTTTCCCAGTTAATGGTGGGGTAGTTGAAATTGCCCATTATTAGGGTGTTGGGTTGTACCCTAATATTTTCCAGTGTATCGAAAAATAAGGAGTGGGAATCCTGGGGCATGGTGGGGGATCTGTAGCAAGTTACAATTTGGATCGCGGTCTTTCCCAGAGTTAGTTGCACTTGGATAATCTCGGATGCATTATGCTGAGTAAGTAACCTGGAGGTGTGGATATCCTGAATGAATATGGACACGCTTTAGCTTTAGTGTTTCGGTCCATGTTAGGTGGCTGAAAGGTGTGGTATGAATTATAACCTGGTAATGCATGGGGTGCTCTCTAGAGTCTTGAACCAGGTCTCTGTCACTGCACAGATGTCGATGTTCTCCATTTTAAGGAGTGCTTTGAGTGAATGCATTTTGAGGTTTAGACTTCTAGCATTGAGTAGCATTACCCTCAGATTTTGCTTGCTTGTACCGGTTAAGGTGGTGAATTTGTCATTTGAACCTTGCCTAAAAAAGGCACTACAGGGATGGCAAGAGCCTTAGCTAGTATCCGGAATCCCAAGGGCGACAGGTGCAGGACATCTCTGGCAAAGTATCATGGTCTGTCGATCATGTCATCGCAGGCAGACAGATACTGGATCCCCTTAGAATGACACCAGAAGCTTAGCCAATTGTTGAAGTCAATCATTTTGTCCTTGTACTGTGGCAACATTCTGGGTGATGGCAGGATGCTACTCAGGGCTAGGGTCATACCTGCCTGGGCTACAAGATTGGAGAGCTCCTCCGTGTCTATTTTCATGTAGTATAGGGAGGTATGTCTCAGGTCATTCACACCAACATGGACAATGACAGAGTCATATTTGTACTTGTTGTGGAGTGACTTGAGTGCATGCGTTATGTGACGGATCCTGGCACCCGACAGGTAGCTGACAGTAACTCTCTCCTTGTTTAGCCTGGTTAGTGGAACATCAGTGTGCCTGACTGTAGAATCACCTATGACTAGATTGTTGGATACGTTGTTATGCCTTATGGGCTGTGGTTGAGTGGTACACTGAGTTTTTGGGCTATGTGTCATTTGGGTTGTGTTGGGGGGGGTTGAGGTTGCTTGCATTTCTGCTTTGGAGGTCTCTGTTACTTCAGCAGATTTTTATTGAGAGCCTCCATGAATGTAGGTGTGTGTTTCATGTTTCTATGTGTGTGTTTTGGTGGTGTACGTTTTGAGGGACTATGTGATGAGTGTGGTGTGGTGTGGTGTGGTGTAAGTATTTACCTTCTCCTCTTGACTGTCTAGTCCAGTCTTGGGTGAAGAGAGCTTTGCTTCCAGTTTGGCTATATAAGTGCATCTCACACTGGTTGTAGTGTTGGGTGGTAGGAGGAGAGGGTTGTCTGTGTACATGAGGCAATTGCTGCATTACCCCAAGATGCCCAGATTCATGAGGTAGACAGGAGAAAACACCGGGAGCTGACCCTTAGACATGCCTGGATAGGTGCTTATTTATTAAGTACTAAAAACTGTTTTCCTCTAGGCAAGTGAGGAAAGTTGAGTGCTGTAGTAATTTGTAGCTTATTTAGTGCTTACGAGTTCTGAACAAGTGCTGAGCTCAAAGAAACAGATTTTAGTGCTAAAACTAAAAAAAAAACTGGCTAGTTCTAAGGGAAAATTTGAAGAGCAGACTTTATGGCGCCAAGAATAGTTTAACCCTAGCTAAGCGGCGATGCATAAAGTGTATTTTTTTAAATATTACAGTAGCAAATGAGCAAACTGATTTAAACCAATTAATCAGTAACAAGCTGAAAACTGAGCCCCGTTCCAGCAGTCTTCAATCAGACAAGTTCTAACTGCACACTCCTGCCACTAGGGTGCAGGGGAACCTTCTCCAAAAAAGATGGTCTGGATTAGTGCTCAAGTTATACAAACATAGCTAGATTCAGCAGGTCTGAATTTAGTCTATGCTACAGCAAACAAGGAGTACCAATTTCAGAAGAAAACAGTTCAAATAAGCAGGCCCAATAAGCCTTTAACCAGAAACTCCGCAGCTCAGAAGGACAAGAATCTACGCTCTCCTCCCACAAGAGTGCAAACCACACCTTAATGTAAAATAACTGGCCTAAAGCCCAAGTGCTAAAACCAGAACTAATAAACTTTTAGAATAACAGTAAGCCTTCAATCAGCAACTCCCAACTTAGAATGATATAAGCTACCTGTCCTGCCACAACAGTGCAGACCACAAATTTTCTTAATGTAAAACAACTGGTCTGAAGCCCAAGTGCTTCAACCAAAGGCTTAGAATAACAGTTACAATTTAATCAGGCTACTAACAAGCAGTAATAAATGCAGCAGAATAAATGCAATTAAGTGATTTTTAGAACAAGCAGCAAAAGCAAAATAAAGTAGGAAGAAACAAAAATACAGTAAAACAGATTCATAAAGTGCATTTTTTTATATAACAATAGAAAATGAGCAAACTAATTTTAACAAATTACCCAATTAACCAGTAAAAAAGCTCAAAACTGAGCCCTGTTCTAGCAGTCTTCAATTAGACAAGTTCTAACTGCACACTCCTGCCACTAGGGTGCAGGGGAACCTTCTTCAAAAGAGATGGCCTGGATTAGTGCTCAAGTTATACAAACAAAACTAGATTCAGGATGCCTGAATCTAGTCTATGCTACAGCAGCCAAGGCACACCAATTTCAGAAAGAAACAGTTCAAATAAGCAGGCACAATAAGTCTTTAACCAAAAATTCCCAGCTCAGAAGGGTAGAATCTAGCCTCTCCTCCCACAAGAGTGCAGACCACAAACCTTCTTAATGAAAAATAACTGGACTGAAGCCCAAGTGCTTTAACCAGAACTAATACACTTTTAGAATAACAGACACTGAGCCTTCAATCAGCAATTCTCAACTTAGGAGGATGTAAGCTACCTGTCCTGCCACAGTGCAGACCACAAACCTTCTTAATGTAAAACAACTGGTCTGGAGCCCAAGTGCTTAAACCAAAAGGCTTAGAGTAACAGTTACAATTTAATCAGGCTACTACCAAGCAGTAATTGGAGCAGAATAAATACAATTGAGACCTTTTAAGAAAAGGCAAAAGCAAAATAAAGTGCAATTTTTTTTAATAAAGTGCAAGGAAAGAGGAAGAAGCAGCAGAAGAAAAATTCAAGGTTAAGAACCTAAGTGGGTTGGCCTTCTCAAATGTTCTCTCTGTATTAAGTAGAGTGAATACCAGACTGGGAGGGGTGTCCCAGATCCAATTTACAGTAGGGGCGGGCAACTGCAAAGCCACCAACTATAACAACACCACAAGAATAGGGCAGGGGGGAAAAACAGATGTTATGTGATCCTATCTCGCCTACATTCTGTACTGATGGGTTCGGAGCCGATCCTCGGCTCCGACTCGGCACGCTATACTATAGAGCGAAGTCTCTTATTGGCTGAGCTATTCTATATCCCAGGATGCACCACCACTAATTCCCCAGATCTCGTTTGCCGCTTTACAAGCAAAGGCTGGTGGTCTCGAGCTTGGCTGAGCTAAGTGCTTTCTTTCTAAGAATTTTCTGTCAGGAATTTTCTTAAATTTAACCAAAAGCTGTTTTAACAGCTATCGCTGTGTATGATTGACTTTTACTGATTTTTTTTTGTGGTAAATTTGTCTTTCAGGGTAAGGTTTCCATTTAAGTTAGAGGGGCCTTCCCCTCGCGCGTGAGTGAGCCTTCTTGTGTGAGTTTTGTGAGGTGGTCAAGTACCCATTTTTAGTTAGAGGGTTCTTGGCCCTCCTGTTGTGTGATTTATTTGTTGGCTTTCTCTGGTTTAACTGTGAAGAGAAATTTTGCGAAAACCATTGTTCTGGGTTAGATATGTTGCTAGATATATTTTTTTCCTGTGACTACTAACTGTTCAATTATGTCTAAAGAGGACAGACCCTCAGGGTTTAAAAAGTGCACCTGATGCAATTACAAGATGTCCATAATGGACGATCACTCCCTATGCGTGTACTGTTTAGGCCCCCAAACACCTTCAGGAGTCTTGTAGCGTGTGTCACGCTTTTTCCTCTCGAGTCCTCCAAGAGAGGAAAAACAAATTGATCCTAAAAGGGCTTATCAAACCTACTTCTGAAGAGGCCTTATCTTCCTCTTCTTCTCCCTCTAAGAAAAAGAAATCATCGGCTCCGACCAGTCCGTCGGAACCGACCACAAAGAAATCTAGGCAGGCTTCTCCATCGGCTCCACGGACTTCAGAGCCGAGGGCAGAATGGTCTGCCTCGATGCCTCCAGCCTCGACTCCTCTGGCTTTGGAGCCGATGGCTGGAGCTTCGAGAGGCGGGTCACCTTCATTGGCTCCACTGATTTCGGAGCCGATGAGAGTTGCCCGCTCAGACTCTTCCCCTTCGGCGCCGAAGACCTCTTCGGCACCGAGGGAAATTACAATGGAGTCTCCTTCGGCACCGATATTGATCGAGACAATTCGGAGCCGGTCCCCCAGTCCTTCGGAGCCGGTGGAGAAGTTTACTCGGACCCGTTCGATCTCCTCCCGGTCTTCCAAGATGTCGGATTCAGACATTGACAGGGTGCTCCAAAGGCTGTTTCAGTCTCCAGTCTTCCAAAAGCTAGTTTCGGCTCCAGCCCAGTCGGCATCGGAGCCGATGGTCCACCCTTTAGCCTTGGTTCCTCCTCCAACAGCCTCGGCACCGTTGGAGTCGGTGCTGGTGGAGCCGATGGAGGTTTCCGGGTCGGCTCCGACCCTTACTCCTACCCCAGCCTTCGGGTCGGAGTACGGTACATGGACCTCTTCGGTCGGCCCCGGGGGTGACACTTCGGGACCGATGTTTTCGGTTCCGAGCCTCTCTCTCGGTGTGTCGGCTGTGGGAGTGCCGTCTGCTGTTATGGCTTTGGGGGTCGGACCTTCCCAGGATTCTGGGGGTCCGGCCTTTAGAGCCATGAGGAGTGCTTTGGCCAAATCTTCTTTGGCTACCTCCACCGTCTCCCTGGCACCTTCCCTAGGCACGGAGACTGGTTCCTTTGTAGTCCCCCTGTCTCAAGACAGCGGAGCCCTGGGGCCTGAGGTCACCCCCATTGGGGGTCCCCCTTTTCCTGGAGGTTCCTCTGAAGAGTCTTCGGAGGAACCCCCAAGAAAAAGACAGTGCAAGAGGAAGCACATCGACTCCCCTGATGAGTCTCTCACCTCGGACACCGATCTTGATGATGCGGAAGGGTCCCCCAAGTCGTCCTTGGATGATGTCTCCTTTGCGGACATCCTGGAAGTCCTCAAACAACGAGGCAGCTGGCAGACCAAATCCCCTTCCTCTGATGAGTCGGTGTTCCTCAAGGCCTTCGGGGCTCAGCCCTCCGCCTCCTGGGTGTCTCCGCCCTTCGATGAGCTCCTGGATTTGATCTCTCGAAGGGCGTGGGAACATCCAGATTCTGTGGAACCGGTGCCTGCTCACCCTAACAAATTTTTGTCAGTGCCCCCCGGAAAAGGAATTTCTCACCAAGGGTGCGGCTGTAGATGCTATGGTGGTGGCATCTGCTACCCAGCAAGATGTTGCAGAGGCTTTGACGTCTGTCCATCCACCTAATAAGGAGTCTAGGAGCATGGACCAGTACGGGAAGCGCACCCTTACTTCAGCAGCCTTTACCTTAAGGTCTCTGAATTACCTGACGCACTTCACTAGACTTCAGAGGGATCTGATCAAGGAACTCTCAGATACCCTCTCTGGTAACCTACCTGAGCAGTTGGCCCAGACGGTTAGCTCTCAGTTGGCTACTCTATCGTCGATATCCAACTCGTCCATGAGGCTCATTTCGTATGCAGCTGAGGGGGCGAGTAGAGCAGCGGGTACAGGTGTTGCTCTACGGAGACAAGCCTGGCTCCGCCTGTGTCATTTTGCGGAGGCCTTCAAGTCTTCCTTTGCCGACGCTCCCTTTGATGGGTCCTCTTTGTTTGGACCCAAGGTAAAGGACACCTTGACCTGCTGTGAACAAGAGGGTAAGACTATGACTGCCGTAGGGGCACGGTTTTCCTCTCCCTTTCGGCCTTATCCCAAGGCTAAAAGAGGAGGGAAAATGTGGTTCCGTAAATCTCAGAAGAATTACCCCTCACAGCAGGACGATCCCCCTTCTAGAGGCAGAGGAGGGGGAAATTTTTCAGGAAGACGCCGTCCCAGAGGCGGCAGAGGCCCCCGCAACACTGGAGACCGCGAGTCCTTTCGTGGCTCTTCAACCTTTCAGCATCTCTGAAGGATTGCCCGACTGCGCAGCTCCGGAGCCAGTCGGGGGTCGTTTTTCGAGGCACCTAAAGGCCTGGGAGAGTATCACTCGGGACCGATGGGTGCTCCGAATCATCGCCAGAGGTTACGTCATCCCTTTTTCGTACCCCCCCCGCCATCCAGGAAAATCCCGTACCCGCCACCCAGTCAACGGGATATTGCAGTCATCGAAATTTCAAAGCTGCTTCAAAAAGGAGTCATCCAACCGGTCCCCGTAGACCAGACCGGATTAGGGACTTACTCAAAATTCTTTTTGGTGCCAAAAAAGACCGGGGACTTGAGGCCCATTTTGGATCTCAGCAACCTGAATCGATCAGTCAAGAAGTCCAAGTTCCGGATGGTCACCTTACAATCCATTCTCCCGCTACTGGAGAAAGGTGTTTGGATGTGCTCCATAGATCTCAAGGACGCCTATTATCACATCCTGGTAGATCAGGCCTCCAGGAGACATCTGCGCTTCAGCCTGGGAGACAGTCATTTCCAGTTCTGTGCACTGCCCTTTGGTCTCACCACAGCCCCCAGGGTGTTCATCAAATGTTTGGCAGTGGTGACTGCTCACCTGAGGAGTCTAGGATTCCAGGTGTTTCCATATCTAGACGACTGGCTCCTAACTGCCACCTCCAGGCGTCTACTATTACAGAACCTAGCAGCCACTATATCTCTAGGCACCTCCCTAGGAATCACCTTCAATTGGGCAAAGTCTGTGTTGCTGCCATCTCAGCACATACGGTTTATCGGCATAGAGATAGACTCAAGGCAAATGCGGGTCTATCTTCCTACAGAGAGAATAGAAACATTACAATCTCAAGTCCGAGCGTTGCTTCTCAAATGCCGAGCCCCAGCAAGGATGGTCCTACAACTGTTGGGTTTCATGTCGGCTACCGTTCTCCTGGTCCCCTTAGCAAGATTACACATGAGAATTCTCCAGTGGCTCCTGTCGGTCCAGTGGTCGTATCAGGAACTTCCTCTCAGTCACCACATTATAATCACGGAGACGTGCAAACAGGACCTCTGTTGGTGGCTTATCTCCTCCAACCTGGATCAGGGTCGACCTTTCGTCCCTCCTCCTCCAGTGGCCACTTTGACTACAGACGCCTCCCAGACGGGGTGGGGGGGACATTACCTGGGCAGGTCAGTCCAAGGCAAGTGGCATCCCGACGAGAGTTCCCTACACATCAACATACTGGAAATGAGGGCGGTGCTTCTATCGCTTCAAGCACTACACGGCTACCTCCCCCAGGGTATGATTGCCGTTCAGTCCGACAACATGTCAGTAGTCTGGTACCTGAACAAACAGGGAGGGACCAGGTCCTACCCTCTTTGCAGAGAGGCCATGAAAGTATGGAATTGGGCTGTTGCAACCAACCGTTTCTTGGTAGCAACTCACATTCCGGGGAGATTCAATGTGATAGCCGACAGACTGAGCAGAACCATTCTCTCCCTGCACGAGTGGTCTCTGAACGACAGAGTAGCATCTCAGATCTTCAGAAGATGGGGAACTTCTTGTTGCGACCTCTTTGCAACTCCCCTCAACACGAAATGTCTACAGTTCTTCTCTCTCACCCCGGTTCCGGGGGGGGGTTTCCCAAGGACGCCTTAGTCCAAACTTGGCCCACCGGCTTACTGTACGCCTTTCCACCGGTTCCTCTTCTTCCCAGGGTGATCCAGAAAGCGATTCACTTGCAGTGCAAGATGATTTTAGTTGCCCCATACTGGCCTCGTCAAGTCTGGCTGCCTTTTCTTCGGAAATACGCACTGGACGGTCCATGGCTCCTGGACCAGATTCCAGACCTCTTGATCCACCAGTCGGGACAGCTTCACCAGTCCCTTCACTCACTGAGGTTAACAGCTTGGCTCCTCCACTTCCGACTATAGTCAGGAGCCAGGTTTTGGACTCAGAAGTTATACATATCTTGTCCTCGGCCCACAAGAATTCGACTAAGAAGATGTATAATAGTAAATGGAAGAGATTCGCCATTTGGGCCCAACTCCGGGGATTAGATCCCATTACTGCCCCGATGGCTGAAGTTTTGAAATTTTTAGCTTCCTTATTCAATCAAGGTTCTTCGGTCTCCACCATTAAGGTTCAATTAGCAGCTATTTCAAATTTTCATGAAAGTATAGACCCACCTTTGATGAGCTATAAGTTGTATAAAGCCTTCATGAAAGGTGCTGGGCTGCTACGTCCTCCAGTTTCTCATCCTGCTCCACCATGGGATCTTAATTTCGTGTTAGGTGCTTTGACCTCTTCCCCCTTCGAACCGGCAGCAACTTCTGACTTGAAATTTCTTTCCTGGAAGACTGCCTTTTTGGTGGCAATTACATCAGCCAGAAGAGTTTCAGAACTCCAAGCCCTATGTGTCAAACCGCCGTACCTGGTTTTTCACAAGGATAGAGTATCCCTTAGGCCTAATCCATCTTTTGTTCCCAAAGTTTGTTCTAGTTTTTGTCTTCAACAGTCTTTGGAACTTCCAGTTTTCTTCCCCAACTACTCAGACAGAGCAGAATATATCTTCCACTCATTGGATGTTCACAGACAACTGCGTTTCTATTTAGATAGGACGCACCAAACACAGAAAACAGATCAGTTGTTTGTGTCCTTTTCAGACAATAAATTGGGCAAAGCCGTCACGAAGGTCACTATTGCCAAGTGGATCAGAGACTGTATCAGTTATATTTATTTTCTTTCTAATAGAGAGCTTACAACCACTGTGAAAGCTCATTCTACAAGGGCTATGGCTACTTCAACAGCCTTTCATTCCAAGCTTGCCATTAGTGACATTTGTGCTGCGGCTACCTGGTCCTCTCCTCACACCTTTATTTCTCATTACAAATTGGATGTGGCATCTCGGGGGTGAGCTTCCTTCGGTTCCACAGTTCTCAGGAGTGTTTTCCAGTGAGCCACCCAGGAATCAGGTGCTAGGGAAGCTGTCCCATCAGTACAGAATGTAGGTGAGATAGGATCACATAACATCTTTTAGTTATGTACTTACCATAACTTTAGATGTTTGGGATCCATCTCGCCTACATTCCTAATAACCCACCCTCCTTCCCCCTGCCTTGGAGATCAGAAGAGACCGGACGGTTCGAGTTCAACCGTTTCATCTTGAAACATCTGGCAATGTTATATCAGGAGTACATGTGTGTGTGTGCATGTGTGCGGACAAACAAGATCTGGGGAATTAGTGGTGGTGCATCCTGGGATATAGAATAGCTCAGCCAATAAGAGACTTTGCTCTATAGTATAGTGTGCCGAGTCGGAGTCGAGGATCGGCTCTGAACCCATCAGTACAGAATGTAGGCGAGATGGATCCCAAACATCTAAAGTTATGGTAAGTACATAACTAAAAGTTTCAGAACAGATGAGAAACAGAAAACAATGCCAGAAAATGTATAAAATAAGTCAGGCAAAATTAAGACAATGCAGAACTCTGAAAGGTTAAAATGCCAAGAAATATAGTTATCAATCAGCGATATATTTCCAGATTGTTTGAGAATCACACTGCAGCCAGAACACAAGGAGTTTCCAGCAGTGTATGCAGGAATTTACAAACAAAAACTATTTTTAAATCGGCAAGCCTTGAAGCAATCAGATAACACAAAAGCTGTTAGACCAGTTTTGTAAACATCACCACAGGAATAGGGGGGAAGCAGTTTCAGGACAGATGAGAAACAGAAAACAATGCCAGAAAATATATAAAATAATACAGTCAGGCAAAATTAAGACCATGCAGAACTCTGAAAGGTTAAAATGCCAAGAAATATACTTATCAATCAGCAATATATTTCCAGATTGTTTGAGAATCACACTGCTGCCAGAATACCAGGAGTTTCCAACAGTGTATGCCTTTCAATTACTGCTATGCCATTTGGATGTAAATGCTCATACATATATTGAAACCCATGAACGCAGTGTAATCTTAAGTTATGCCTTCAGAATCAGGAACCCTTAAAGTATTAGTAGTACTCGTAATTGAGACACATTGAGAATAAGAGAATGTGAATTGATGCCACCTCTCAAAGAATGTCCAGAATTTTGCCTCATTTTTGGTCTGTTCCTCATAAAATGTGTGGTTTTCTGGCAAATCTCTGTGATAATCTGAGGACTGAAGTCACAAAATAATGGCATGCATTACTGTTTTAGACTTCTTATTCTTCATAAAATGCATGTTAACACAAACCCTGTTATTCAAGCACCCTTAAGTTTAAGTGAGAAATATTTAAAATGTGTCCCCCTCCCCCATTGTCAGGCTTTGCACTAAGAGGCCAAGAGGTATGATTGACATATATTTTCTAAAGTAAAAGAAGTCTACAACTTACTATTGTCGGTATTTATTAAGTGTAATTCACCACCTTGTCCCTGAAAGTCAAAGTTAAAGTGAACTTTATTGTCTTTCAGACTTCACACAACATTGCAAACTGAATTAAATTTTGTTTCTTTGGACTCACTGCAAAACATCACAAGAAGCATTGCAACAGACACTACATCACATCAAACCATTTACAGACATAACATCCAAACATTTTACGATTCTAAAACAGTGCATTATTGCACAGAATTCCAACAGCTTAGTATTGCACAAGAAGGCTAGTTTCGCATTGATTGTTTTTTTTTTTGCACCAAAATATAACATGAGGCTAACATTTGAGTTATTGCACAAAAATATAAACTCAAATTCCAAAGGTCACCAGTTTTAGAAGGGATTAAGAGGGACAGAACTAAAATTTGAATAAAAAGCAAACCTAGTTGAGAGGTACGTAGGGCAAAGAGAGTTGTTATCCCAAACCCAAGCTGTTCAGCTTTGCGATTGGCACTGTAAAAGCCATAAGCATGTGGTGGTTTTGTATCCAAAAGCAATATCAGTATAAACGACAGATATTTGGTAACGCGTTAGGAACAGAAGCAATACACTGATTATTGCGCTTTGCTACACTTTTGCAACTGTATGCATGTTTTTAAATTCTTCCTGCGATTAATAACTTATTTTTCCCCTAGATATAGCAATTTAATATGTATGGTTTCTATGCAGGGAACCACTTTTGTAAAGAAAAAAAAAAATCAGTGATCTGGCATAGTAAATGCTCACGCTGTATTTTTGACTCTTTTTAAATTGCTATCTTGTAATATTTTCCAGGATAATTAGCTGGGTGCTGTTCATACCTCTCAACCTCTTAGAGCAAGAAATCCAGACAAAGCCACAAATAAACAAAACAAAATAAACAAAGACCCCAAAATAGTGACACTTTTAAATATTGTTCTTACAAACTTAGAAATTTGATATTCTAACAGGTTTTGCATTAGTATGAATTTCCTGAAGGATAAGTCTGAAACTCAAATGTCTGCCATTATTTTTTGAATTTGGTCCTCAATGATTTGTCAGTAATTTGACAGAAAACCACAATTTTATGAGAAACAGGCCAAAATATTTCATTTTATTTATTTATTTTGACATTTATTAACCGGGTATGTCCGCCTGAGCAATAGCCCATTTTCAGTGTAGGCCCGGGGGTAAAGCCCCATAAGAAAAACAAATTACGAATTACAAACTGAGAATAATAGTAATTACAAGAGCTTTTTAAAAAAGATGAGGTTTGTAAATACAAGACTGACACACTTCTAGTTTGATTAAGTAAATGACAAAAGATATATGCAATTTGTGGCACAAACAATGACGTAACATCAGTAAGCAGAACAGAGGAAGCTAGTGGCACTTAAAGGTGGTTACAAAAAAGAATTTGCAGGAAGAGAAACAGTGTGGAGAAGTGCAGGTGAGCGGGCTGAGGAGTAAGTTAAGAAGAGTTAAGACAAGTAGTGTAGAAAGGAGAAGTTAGTGAATATAAAAGAGAGTACGGAAAAGTGGAGAGAAAGACAGTAATTGATTTAGTTAGGGCTATGGCAAGTACAGATTTGAGATTTTAGTAGAATTTCAGTTAATATTTATATTATTTATATTTATGTATTATGTATGATAATATGAGGCAATAATCTGGACAGTTGAGAGGTATGGTGCAGTTCAGATATTCAGTTATTCCCCACTGCAACCATCCATCAATCCACAACCCCTTTTTCCCATTTTTGCTCATTGGGTTGAGGTGTCACATCAACAGTGATAATCATCTACACCATTGGGAGGCTATCTCTACTGTGGTTGTTCTTCCATACCACAAATTCACACCTATGGCAATTTAGAGTGTCCAGTCTACCTATTGAATGTTTTTGGAATTTGGGAGGAAACCAGACCACCAAGAGGAAACCCATGCAAACACAGGAAGGATGTGGAGATGCCACACAGAAGGCCCGCAAACAAGAATTCACTAATTATTGTCCAACTTATGTAGCTGTTCAATCTGACTTCCTAATTTGGTTTCAAAGCTCTTGAAAAATGAGTCACCCTATGTGTATACATAAATTATATATTATTCACCATTTACAGCAGAGTATGTAGTTAGTTACTCAAACCTGTGAATTTAATTTTAGAGTTACTGAGAAATAGTCACCACAATCAAGTACCACAGTGGCGTGCATCTGTCTAAATAACATTCAGGAGAGTAGTGGGTAACAGTGTGGACTGTAGTGCTTGTGGAAGAGTAATGCATATTTGAGTATTACAGTGAATTTGTGTAGTAGAATTATTACCCTCCCAATTATTTTTTTTATGTTCTTTGTTCATTCATCTCTCTGTGTTCTGCATTAAAATAGAGCAGGATGCATTTTACATTGGAATGTGATTCTTCATGAATCCCACAGGAAGTCTATTGCACTTAGAGAGTGACCACAAATGAAACAATTTGATAGTTTGGGAAGATTACCAATAGATATTTTTATGTGAATGTGTCTTAAGCCTGCAAAAGGCTTTTAGGGATCCAATTCATAACAAGTTGCAAATATGTTCAAAATCCTAACACTATGTAATGACTGCTTATTTTCTCCATAACTAAATGTCCACAGAAAAATAATATTGTAAATATATAACTGAAGGTTTCAGAAACTAGTCAATAAAAAGTAAACACTGGATGCTGTCCACTAGTGTAAGACTACAGCAGATGCACATGAATCTACTTGCTTGGTAGTAAGAAAACAGCATTCACAGTAGTGTCTGAAAAATTAATTTTTGTTATATTTACTATGGTGCTGCTTACTGTGATGGATTTGAAGTCTTCTTAAGACACTTAGTCTTACTGGCTGGATTCTGCTGAAATCAAAGTCTGGTTATAGTTGCATTCACAGTCTGTTGCATACAGAAACTTGCAGAATATGCACTGATGAAAGAATATACTTTGCAGCTCCTGTCTTTAAGAGCAGTAACCAATAACTTTTATAATAAACCACACATACTTCTGTTACAGCTTCAGAAACTGTTCTACTTTACTTCTCATATAGTACAGATGATGTGAGAGATATAACATTTACCTCGGGACAAATGTGTCCCTACCAATACCCCTAACATAACTGGATTTAATACAGACTTTATATACATTTTTAGTTAAACACACACCCTCTTGGTTTTGGAAATATACCTCCTTGATGACGCAAATGCTGACACATCAGTTCCTGTGTAAATGCTGATAAGTGCAGAAAAGCATATTTTTAAGGAAATGCCTTGTGGATAAACTTTCTTAGAAAAGCATATTTTTTCAAGGAAAATGCCTTGTGGATAAACATGTCATGTTGTCCATTCTTTAAAGAAAGCAGATTAGTTTTTTCTGATATATCCTGTTTTTATTTACGTTCTTGCCAAGTCTCTAAGAAGTCAGCTTTCTTGATGTGTGTGTAATACACATAATAAGCAAGTTCCTTATTTTTTTAAGCTACAGTCATTTAGTATGGATGCTAATCACATATTACTAAACTATATTTCTACATTTAAACAAACTTTATGGTATTACTTATTTATGTTGCATATTTGTAGCAAAGTTACTTTCAACCTTAGTATGTTGTTGAGCACAATCTTACAATTCCCTCTTTTATTTTAAAACATACTCAAAACACTTTATGCTGATAAGTATTTTTGATCACATTATATGCAAAACACATTAAGAAACAAAACCTTTAGTCTTCTTTTTATGCACAAGTCAAAATGCTATTTTACATACTTAATACAATGATATCAAGTATTACTACTAAAACTGAATATATTTAACAACTTTTTTTTTGAAAACCGTTTTGTGAAAATATTTCATCAGTTATGGGCTGTGTCTGCTTTAGTTTTATTTTTTGCAATCACAGAATTTCATTTATGACTTAGAACTCTTTCATTAACTCTTGGCAACTGTTGAATTAACTCTTTACTTTTATTGATTATTTTATATCAAAAGATTAGAGATAGAGTAATATCTATAAGAGGCAAAAACTATGTGCTAATCCAAGCATCTATAAACTGCTGAAAATATACAGTTTCAATGTCATTTTAACCATAACATTGTGGTCATGTCTCTGAATTGCCCATTAACATCTTGGTAAATTACTGAACTGGACTTAGATAATAAATATTTGAATGCAATTATTTCAGTATATTTAATACCTGAGGATAAAAAAAACATGATTTACACACTAAAGAATGCTATGTACATATTAGTCCATTAGCTGTATGAATACATTTTAATATAATTTTCCTTTAACTGGGGTAACCAATACTATTTTACTGATAAAATGATGGTCCAAAAACCAATAATAAGAGTTTTGTTTCACACATATTTGTTACTAGACATTAATTTCATTTGTACTGGATTATTTTGTATTTGTACATAGTCCAATCTACAAATTTAGTAACATTAACATCAAGCAAAATCTTGGAAAATTCTTATGTTTCTTTAGAAGTATCTAGTGAAATTGCCACCAGAGGCAGCTATACTTTTTGCATACCAACATTGTCTTGTCAAAAACATATTAAAAAATAGTGACCATTCTTGCTCAATTTTTACATATCTTTACTCTCTCTTGTATAGCTTTAATAAAGCAATTTTAAGTCGCCTCTTGTATAGCTTTACAGTTTAACAGGTTGTAAATAAAATGTAATACTAAAAAATACAATAATAACTAGAATGATAGCTATTAGCAACTTGCAAAATATCTTATTCTGTCAGGTTTAATCTGTTTACCAATATTTCTAATGCACTAATGCCTGTTTTTCCCTCCCCCTGAAAGAGTATTGTCAAGAAGGAATGATATATTTCTTCCTGTATCTTTATTTTATACCCTTTTGCAATACTGCTCACACAGCCAGTGTAAAACTGAGAAAGTACCCCTCCCAACACTTTGGTTATACATTTGCTTTATTAGGTTATTAAACTATAGACCTTTGTCTGATTTGATCATCTTTTCTGTTGCCTTTGCTGTCTACTTCTAATAGTAGTTATTTGTACCTTCCTGTATAATTGATTTGAACTGTATGTATACTATAACCCATCTTCTGGCTATACTTGATGTAACTGAGGTTTTTTACTTTTATCAGTGACATATATGCACAATTGTGATATTTTATTACAATTACTAAATAATGTTGCATGTGAACATTTTAACAATTATGTTTTAATAACAATACGTTTTTAGAAAAACTGAAGCTTCTTGTTTGGCAATCAGTCTTGTTTCTTATATTATCTACTCAACATTTCCTGTAACTATTCATCCAGTCTAGGAAGGTCTGAACTCACATTTCAGTTAACCCTTTTAGCATTTTTCCTTTAACCATCTGTTAGTAAAATGTAGTTATAAAACACTTAGTATTATATTTGTGATTTGCATAACTATGCAAACTAAACATTATTTTACAATTAGCTTACATATTTTTTAACTTTTGATTTCAGTATTTTTTTATTTATATAACTGCTCTGCCATTCATTTTACAAAGACTGTTTGATTAATACCATCTGTGATTTTATTTCTTTTTAAAATTCAGAACTTTAACTGTTTGGTGTGGTGTTACTATACAATTATAAAAAAAATGTAAAAAATAAATAGATAGCTTAATGAGCAAGTTTATATTTACATTATTTATATGTGCTGTTGTCTTCTTGTTATTCTTGTGCATCGTGTAAAAAGAAAATACATGCTTGTCAGTCTTGTGACTTTAAATCTTTATACAAGCATGTCAGTGTTGTGACTTTAAATCTTTACTCATACTAACTATTTTTATTTAATTTTTATACACTAGAAATGTTTTGTCTACCTTTTGACTATGCTATGAGAATGGCAGTCATATGCTCTACTTTACTGTAGTACTGATAAATATCTTGCTTTAATTGAATTGAAGTTTTAAACATTTGAGAATGATTTGTATTTTACCATCCTACCATGTATGCTTAACCATTTTCAAAACACAAACATATCTCTTTTGTACAGATCAGCTGTAGTTTCCTGCTCTTTCCCAATGTATGTAGGAAGTCAGTCCTTGTCAGTTTAGCTAATCTATTTTCTTCATCTTGCAACTGCTGTTTAAGAGTTTCCTGTAATGTTGCATGGTCTTTCTGACATTCTTTAGAAACCTGTTCTGCTGAATGTAAAACTCCTATGCACTTTTGAAAAAAATTTTGTATAACTTGTCTAAACTTCCTGAACTCATTGTGTTTGTTTCTTAGAAGTTTATTACATTTTTTGTAACAAAATGTACTAGAGGTCCTGTCAGTAACTGATTTGACTCCTGTTGCAACTCTGAGATTAACCTTTCACATATGGTGACAGGCCATAACTGTTTAACATCTGAATCACATAATAAACATTTGTCATACCCCACATGGTTTTCTTTGAGATACCAGTCAAATATTGTAATATATTTGCATAATGCCTTACGATCAACCTGCCCTAATAAGGTTTTACATTTACTAATGTGCTGTGTATACCAACATTGCAGTTTACTAAGGCTTGATTTACTCCTGCCTGAGTTATGTCTAATAATATCCATACTGTCTAATAACATCCAAACTGTCTAATAATATGCAAACTGTCTAATAGCATCCATACTAAAAATGTGACACAGAAAAAAGTCTTACCAGTTAGCAAGAAAACAGGTGATCAGACTGTTGTTGCTGATGGCTGGAAATTTTTCAGTCACTTGAGAAGCTGGGGAAACACAACAGGCAGAGAACTGCTGTTAAAGTAGATATCCACCTTTTCTTTGAGAATTTATGGCACTGCGACTTTCCTGAACTAGTCTCACTGGATTCAGATGTCTGAAAAAACTTTACTACTGCAAGCTGCATAAACTGGAATACTTCTGGTTAGGGTTTACATGTACGTACAAATGTTAGTTACTGCAATTTGACTGACGTGACCCTCTGCATGGCTTACTCTTTCCTCTGTGTTTGAATACAGGTAGGCTCGCCATTGAAAAATTAATTTTAAGGTGCTAAAGCACTGTGCTGTTACTCTGATGCTTACTGTGATGGATTTGAAGTCTTCTTAAGACACTCAGTCTTGCTGACTGGATTTTGCTGAAATCAAAGTCTGGTTATAGTTGCATTCACAGTCTGTTGCATACAGAAACTTGCAGAATATACACTGATGAGAGAATATACTTTGCAGCACCTGTCTTTAAGAGCAGTAACCAATAACTTTTATAATAAACCACACATACTTCTGTTACAGCTTCAGAAACTATTCTACTTTACTTCTCATATAGTACAGATGATGTGAGAGATATAACATTTACCTCGGGACAAATGTGTCCCTACCAATACCCCTAACATAACTGGATTTAATACAGACTTTATATACATTTTTAGTTAAACACACACCCTCTTGGTTTTGGAAAGATACTGCCTTGATGACGCAAATTCTGACACAACTGTTCTTGTGAAAATGCTGATAAGTGCAGAAAAGCATATTTTTAAGGAAATGCCTTGTGGATAAACTTTCTTAGAAAAGCATATTTTTCAAGGAAAACACCTTGTGGATAAACACATGTCCTGTTGTCCATTCTTTCAAGAAAGCAGATTAGGTTTTTTGTGATATATCCTGTTTTTTTTTTACATTCTTGCCAAGTCTGTAAGAAGTCAGCTTTCGTGATGTGTGTGTAATACACTCATAAGCAAGTTCCTTATTTTTTTAATCCACAGTCATTTAGTATGGATGCTAACCACATATTACTAAACTCTATTTATACATTTAAGCAAGCTTTATCTTATTCCTTATTTATGTTGCATATTTGTAGCAAAGTTACTTTCAACCTTAGTATATTGTTGAGCATACTCTTACAGTGTCTACCATGTATAAAGTGTTATTCCTACAAAAACCCGACTCTGAACTTAATGATAAGCTTATTTGATTGGAACTGTATGACTAGTCCTTTCCTCAGGGGGGAAAACATACTATTGATACTTTTTGCAGGGGGACAAGCCCTCTGCATTCTCATTTTGAAAACTTTTGGCATTTATATATAATTCAACAGTCATACAGCTGCAGGGGAATGAGAAGTACCTAGTAAGACAAAATTTGCAGGAGCAGTAGTGCTTTCACTTTCTCATTAGGTCAATGTCAAACACCAAGTTATAACCCAGTGACTTGGTGCCTGGGGACTATCAGCTGTAAAGGTATGAATGCCATTTAACAGTAGGAAATAAGGCAATCCAAATAATTCAAAAAGTGTAGCCAATAAGCAAGCCTGTAAACATTAGTTAGGAAAAACAGAGATGATAGGAGTGATGTTGTACAAACACTGTGGACCAACAATCTTCAGGAAGCTTTTCTGAGAATGCTAATGCCACCACACCATTAAGTATGTGTCTTAGCTCAGAGAATGTTAGTTCATAGGTTCATAGGTAGGTACTAGGCTATTGGCCCAAGGGCCTAAGTAAGCCTAGCCAACAAGGTTCCCTGGCTTGCTCCACCCAAGAAAGTTAATTTTCTGTACCCCTGTTGAGCAGAGCCATAGAAGTGATCCCAGGGGTGTATTTCCTATTTCCCATCCACTCATCAAGATTTTTCTTAAAGAGTGCTAATGAGGAACTTTGCTTGACATAGATGGGTAGCTTGTTCCAGAGTATAGGAAGTCTCTGGGACAGGAATCTATCCCTCCAGCATGTCCTGTTTATTGTAGTGACAAGGTTTAGGTCTCTAGAGCATATAGCTCAGAGGGATTGGGATTTCTTATGGTGTAGCATGTCCAACATCTCTGGGTTTAACATAGCTTCATATGTTAGGCAGAGATCTCCTTGGAGTAGGCGATATGCTACAGAGTAAAGCTGGAGTTTTTTGAGATGGTCAGTGTAGGGCATCTGTTTGAGCCTAGTAATCCTCTTTGTGAGGTACTTCTGTGGCCTTTCCAGCTGCTGCAGATGTCTTGTGAGGTACATTCCAAAAGGGGCATTGTACTCTATAATGGTCTAATGAGTGCCAAGTAGATGGGAACAATGACCTCTTTTTTCCTGGATGAGAACCCTTTTGTGATGAGGTGTGCCACATAGAAGGATTTCCTGACTACTGTGGTGATGTGATTATCAAGAGAGAGACTACTGTCCACCTGGCTCCCAAGGTCTCATCACACGTTTGGCATTAAGTAGACTGCCGTTTATGTGATAGTTCATGGGTACAGAGGTTTTACCAAAGGGGATGACAATGCACTTTTTGGCATTGAGCTTGAGGCCATGCCTCTGACACCAGGCATCTGTCTCAGTGAGACCCTTCTGTAGGATGTCCACATCATTTGGGGATTCGACTATGGCTCCTAGTTTGCAGTCATCTGCAAACTTAGTTAGCCAGAGGCCTTCTGTGTTAGCCTGTACTTCAGAGAAGTAGATATCAAACAGGGGAGATCCCAGGACTGATCCCTGTGGTACTCCACTTGTCACTGGTTTGAAGTCAGATTTGGAGTCTGCAACTTTTACAGTGTGGGTTCTGTCAGTGAGCCAGTTGGCAACCCATCTTGTGATGTAGGGATTTATACCTAGTTTAGTGAGTTTAGCTATTACTCCAAAATGGGGGATGGTGTTGAAAGCCTTGGTGAGGTCAAGATAGGCAGTGTGAACCACCTTACCCTCATCTACGACTTTGGTTACTGACTGCCTCAAAGAAGTTGATCAGGTTCAGAAGGCATTATCTACCTTTCCCAAACCCAAACTGGGTGGGGTCCAGAGTTTGGAGGTTACCAATGTCTTTGTTTATGAGTTCCATGATGATACGTTCCATGGCCTTGCAGGCCAGGCTCATCAGGCTAATAGGGCGATAGTTCCCAGGATCAGTGGTGACTCCCCTTTTGTAGAGTGGGATAACTGTTGCTGTGCACCATTCAGTGGGCACAAAGCCTGACATGAGAATATGATTAAACATGGTGCTTAGGTGGGGAGCCAGTTCATTCTGAAGTTCATGTAAAACGCAGCCTGGGATGTTGACCGATCCCATGGATGCTGTGTTTTTGGTTTTAGAGAGTGCAGCTTTTACCTGCAAAGATGTGATTACAGGGACTCTGCATTCTTCCTGTATAGATATGGGCCCTTTAGGGGGTGAGAGAGGGGTAAAGTTAGCACTGAACTTATCTGCCAGGATGTTGGCAATATCAGTTGGTTCTGTAATTTTCATGCCATTGTGCTGTAACTCAGAGCAGATCTGGGTGTTGCCATTGAGATTCTTGACATAGCTATAGAATGCTTTGTGGTTGCCCTTAGAATCAGTGGCAATTTTGTTTTCGTAGCTAGCTCTGGACAATCTTATAAGGGATCTCAGCTTCTTACTGAGGCTGACCAGGGAGCTCCTCCACTCATGGGATTTTACTCTCTTTTGCAACAGTTTCTTCCTTCTGTCGGACAGTTTGTTTATGGCAGGGGACCACCAGATTGGCTTCCTTTTTTGTTTGGAGGATAGCATGATCCATGCACTTGTGTAAGTCCTTATGGAGTGCATTTTTGTAGGATTCAGCAGCTATAACTGTATTGTCCATCTGCATGGGTGTCATGAAGTTCGCCACTTCTGTCTTAAAAAGCATGAAGTTGGCTTTGGAGAAATATTTTACTGTGGTTTCCTTAATGGTAGGCGGGGGTGGGATGCGGATATCTAGGGTGATTAGCTTATGGTCGGATCTGACCAATGAGGAATTGATTTCAGGTGTGTAACACCTGTCACTCATATTGGTAATGACTAGGTCTAGGATATTGTTGCCCCTGGTGGGGGTGTGGATAATCTGATCCAAGGCATTGGAATTTATGAATTCCAGAAAGCATTGAGTGAAGGAGTTGGTACATGAGTAGTTTTTCCAGTTAATGGTGGGGTAGTTGAAATCAGCCACTATTAGGGTGTTTGGTTGAACTCTAATATTTTCCAGTATATCAAGAAAAGAGGAGTGGAAATCCTAGGGCATGGTGGGGGATCTGTAGCAAGCTATAATTTGGATTGCAGTTTTGCCCAGAGTTAGTTGCACTTAGATAACCTCGGATGCATTATGCTGCGCAGCTAGCCTGGAGGTGTGGATATCCTTAATGAATATGGACACACCTCCGCCTTTGGTGTTTTGGTCCAGGTTAAATGGCCAAAAAGTGTAGTATGAGTTATAGCCTGGTAATGCAGGGGTGCTCTCTAGAGCCTTGAACCAAGTCTCAGTCACTGTACAGATTTTGAAGTTCTCCATTTTAAGGAATGGCTCGAGTGAATGCATTTTGAGATTTAGACTTATATCATTGAGTAGCATTACCCTCAGTTTTTGCTTGCCTGTTCCTGTTATGGTGGTTAATTTGTCATTTGAACCTTGCCTAAAAAAGGCACTATATGGGTGGCAAGAGCCTTAGCCAGTATCCGGAATCCCAGGGGTGACTGGTGCAGGCCATCTCTGGCAAAGCATCGTGGTCTGTCAACCATGTCGTCCCAGGCAGACAGATACTGTATCCCCTTAGAATGACACCAGAAGCTTAGCCAATTGTTGAAGTCAATCATTTTGTCCTTGTACTACGGCATCATTCTGGGTGATGGCAGGATGCTACTCAGGGATAGGGTTATATCTGCCTGGGCTACAAGATCGGAGAGCTCTTCCATGTCTCCTTTCATGTAGTCCAGGGAGGTACATCTCAGGTCGTTCTCATATTTGTACTTGTGGAGTGACCTGAGTGCGTGGGTTATGTGGCTGATCCTGGCACCTGACAGGCAGCTGACAGTAACCTTCTCCTTGTTTAGCCTGGTGAGTGGGACATCAGTGTGCCTGACTATAGAGTCACCTATGACTAGTGTGTTGGCTATGTTGTTTTGCCTTATGAGCTGTGGTTTATTGGCACACTGAGTCTGTGGGCTATGTGTCTTCTGGGTTGTGTTGGGGGGTGGAGGTTGCTTGTGTTTCTGCTTTGGAGGTCTCTGTTGCTTGAGCAGATTATTATTGAGAGCCTCTGTGTATGTTTTTGTGTTTCTATGCGTGGATTTCGGTGGTGTAGGTTTAGTGGGACTATGTGATGAGTGTGGTGTGGTGCAAGTGTTTACCTTCTCCTCTTGACTGTCAAGTTCAGTCTTGGTTGGAGAGAGCTTTAACTCCAGTTTGGCTAGATAAGTACATCTCTCACAGGTTGTGGTGTTGGCTGGTAGGAGGAGAGGGTTGTCTGTGTACATGAGGCAATTGCTACATTGCCTCAAGATGCCCAGATTCATCAGATAGACAGGAGAGAACATTGGAAGCTGACCCTTGGACATGCCTGAATAAAAAACTACTTTCCTCTGGACAAGTGAGGAAAGTGAGTATAAGAGCTGTTTTTCTCTAAGTAAGTGAGCAAAGTAAGTAAGTACAAAAACTGTTTTCCTCCAGGTAAAGAGGAAGGTTGAGTGCTGTAGTGATTTATAGCTTATTTAGTGCTAACAATAAGTTCTGAACAAGTGCTGAGCACGAATAAGCAAATTCAAGTGCTAAAACTAAGATTCTGTACCTGGATCTTGTGGTAGATAGGCTACCTAGTGCTTACCACTCCCACTGATAAGCTAGAAGGCTTCCCTCCAACACAAAAAGACTTGGTGGGGGGCTCAGAAGCTTACACGCAGTCCTGGATACAGCAAATCTGCATCTGGACTAGACTAGTTACAGGAAAAGTGGGAAATGAGTGCAAATGTGGGCTTTTAAACCAGAAGGTTGAAAGAGATGGAAAAACTGTCCAAACGGCCAATAAACTACAATTTCAGGGTCAGAAACCACTCTTGTGGTAGATAGGCTACCTAATGCTTACCACTCCCACTGATAAGCTAGAAGGCTTCCCTCCAACACAGAAAGGCTTGAGGGCTCAGAAGCTTACAAACAGTCCTGGATAGAGCAAATCTGTATCTGGACTAGAGTAGTTACAGGAAAGATGGGAAACAAGCGGAAATGCGGGCTTTTAAACCAGTAAGTTGAAAGAGATGGAAAAAACTACCAAGTGGCCAATAAACTACAATTTCTTTGATTAGACAAGATTGACATTCTTGATGCTTACTGCCCTAACCAGGGATCATGGAGACTAAAACTGGCCCAGAAATTCCCAAATAGTTAGCTTGCTAGAAGTGTAGCCACCTGGTTTCACTGGAGGTGATTGTTGCCTCACTTCTTTGATATTCAGTGTTTAACTCTTAGCCTAGAGGGCTTCTCTTTGCCTTATAAATGTTAGTCACATATCTGTGTATTTAATTCTTCTCAATATCTGAGCTGTTTGGCTGGCTGCTATCTACCTGCAATCAGCTGAAGTACAAGCTGATTTAAGTATACTTTGTTCTGCACTTGCATTGTTTTACAGATAGTACTGAATTTTATTTAGTTGTTTCATTGAATATTAATTGAATACTGTGGTCTGTCTCTCTGCAGTTAGCTTGCTAGAAGTGTAGCCACCTGGTTTCACTGGAGGTGGTTGTTCTCTCACTTCTTTGATATTTGGTGTTTAACTCTTAGCCTAGAGGGTTTTTCTCTGCCTTATAAGCGTTAGTCACATATCTATGTATTTATTTCTCTTCAATATCTGAGCTGTTTGGCTGACTGCTATCTACCTGCAATCAACTGAAGTACAAGCTGATTTAAGTATACTTTGTTCTGCACTTGCATTGTTTTACAGATAGTACTGCATTTTATTTATATGTTTCATTGAATATTAATTGAATATTGTGGTCTCTCTATCACTTTGCAGTTAGCTTGCTAGAAGTGTAACTACCTGGTTTCATTGGGGGTGGTTGTTGTCTCACTTCTTTGGTATTCAGTGTTTAGCTCTTAGGGTTTCTGTTTGCCTTGTAAGTGTTAGCCACATATATGTGTATTTATTTCTGCTCAGTATCTGAGCTGTTTGGCTGGCTGCTATCTACCTGTAATCAACTGAAGTACAAGCTGATTTAAATATACTTTGCTCTGCACTTGCATTGCTTTACAGATAGTACTGCATTTTATTTATTTGTTTCATTGAATATTAATTGAATATTGTGGTCTTTCTGCAGTTATTTTCCCACCTACCTCCCTGTTTTTGTTGTGGTATTAATCTTGGTGGCTTTAGAATTGTCCGCCCCTCCTGTAAATTTTGGACACTCCTCCTGGGCCCATCTCATTTGCTTACTCAACTGAGTACAGTGAGATCGTATTTGATTTCAGATACTCCTACCAGTCCCATCTCTTCAGCTCTATCCACTGTGTACAGAGAGAGCATTTGGGAAGGACAACTCCTGTAGTCTCTTAATCTTAATCTATTCCACCCCTCTCTACTAAAAAAAATGATACTTTATTCAACTGCTCTTACTGTAATTGTCTTCTACTTTCCTTATTACCTTAGTTTGCTTTTCTGTGTACTCTTAAGTGCTCAAGTGCTCTCATTCTGTACTTATTACTGCTTGTTAGTAGCCTGATTAAATTTACATGCTATTCTTAGCATCTTAGTTTTGGTTTTAGCACTTGTGCTTCAGGCCAGTTATTTTACATTTAGGGTTTTGCGGCCAAACCCTGCTCTCACTAAGTCCACCAAGTATTCAGAGTACTATGTCTGGACAATTCCCATCAGTTTCCTCTATTAGTCTGATCGACATGGGCATACTGAGACAGTGTAGCAACTGCCTCATGTTCATGGACAGTCCTCTTCTCCTAGCACATAATTCTTCTACTTGCGAGAGATGCATCTACATCAGTCAGCTGGAATCCATGCTGTCTCACACCACATTCAGTACTCCCGACAAAGACGAGATTGCCAGCACAAACACCACCGTCACCCACATCACAGAGTCACACACCCACCTAGGCAGGGGTCCTCAACAAAAACTTACCTAAACAACAGACACACTCACAAACATTCCACACACAATGCCAATCACATCACACACAGTAGTCAACACATCAGTGTCTCTCAAACATAGCCCATTAGGCATAACAATAAACCAATGCAGCCCATAAGGCATAACAATAAACCAAACATACTAGTCATTGGCGACTCAATAGTGAGACACACTGATGTCCCCCTCACCAGGCTCAACAAGGAGAAGGTCATGGTCAGCTGTTTGTCAGGCGCTGGAATCCACCACATCACGTAGACATTTAAGTCTCTCCACAACAGGTACAAGTATGACTCTGTCATTGTCCATGTTGATGTGAATGACTTGGGATGTACCTCCCTGGACTATATGAAGAGAGACATGATTGAGCTCTCAGCGTATGTGCTCCAGGCAGGTGTGACCCTAGCCCTGAACAGTATCCTACCTTCACCAATAATGATGCCACAGTACCAACAAAAAATGACTGACTTCAACAATTGGCTTAGTTTCTGGTGTCTTTCCAAGGGGATCCAGTATCTGTCTGCCTGGGATGACATGGTTGACAGGCCTCGATGCTTTGCCAGAGATGGCCTCCACCTGTCATCCCTGGGGTTTCCGATCATGGCCAAGGCTCTTCCCTCCCCCAGTGTGCCTTTTTTAGGCTATGTCCCAATGACAACTCTTCCAACATAAAAGATCTGTCAAAAAGCAAATTGAAGGTCATGCTGCTCAATGCTAGGAGCCTTAATCTGAAAATGCACACTTACATTGGAAGAGGCCGATGTCTGTGCAGTCATGGAAACTTGGTTCAGGGCTACGGAGAGCACCCCTGCCTTACCAGGCTATACCTCATTCCAAACTTTCTGACCCCAAAATTAGGTCAGAAAGACTAAGGGTGGTGGAGTGTCTGTCTTCATTAAAGACAGGCACACCTCCAGACTGGTTTACCAGCATGACACACTGGAATTACTCCAGGTGCAACTGACAGTTGGCAAGACACCCATCTAAGTTATAGCTAGCTGAAGACCCCCCCCCCTCCATGTCTCAGGACACCCACTCCTCCTACCTGGACCTACTTGACTCCATCAAGATACCCCCTAACACCCTGATCCTTGGTGACTTCAACTACCTCACCATAGACTGGGTGAACTATTCCTGCACTAATGCACTCACCCAATGATTCCTTGACTTCATCAACTGGGAGGATGGCATAATGGTTAAGGTGTTTACCTGGCAAACACAAGGTGCAGGGTTTGATTCTCACATGGGGTAATTGGCTAGGCTTAAAAAATGGCCCACAAGGGCAATTAGCCTAGAACTAACCTATGAGAATTTTGGGGTTGGGAGGGTGGCCTAATGGTTAAGGTGTTTGCCTTACAAACACAAGGTGCAGGGTTTGAATCTCACAAGGGATAATTGGCTAGGCTTAAAATGGCTCACAAGGGCATTTAGCTTAGTACTAATCTATGAACCTATAATGCACTAGAACAGCTGGTCTCATCCCCCACAAAGGGAGATAACATACTGGACTTGGTTCTCACCAACATGGGTGACCGCTGCACCACTCCCATAGTATGTCCTTACCTGGTGAGATCAGATCATCAGTCTGTCTCATTCGAAGTTTCTATCCCACCCAACCCCTCCCCAGCCATAATCAGGCTAAAAAACTTCTCAAAAGTTGACTGCACCCTCCTAAGGGAGGGTATCAGCAGCTTCACACCACTGCTCCCCTCAGAGGATGCAGACAATGATTCTGAACAGTACACCAGTGCAGTGTACTAGCACCTGTACAACTGCATGGACTCAGTCATACCCAACAGAACTAAAACCTCCTCTTCAAGGAAAAACAAACCTGTCTGATGGACATCCTCTAACAACAGGCTTTGCAATAAAAGAAAGAAACTGTTGTCCAAGGGTAAAAAGGAACAAATTCTAAATTGGAAAATCTCCCTTCTCTGCCTCAACAAGTAAATTAGATCACTCGTGAAAACCTCCAAAGCCAATTATGAGTTGAAACTCGCTTCCGAAACAAAGGGAAACCACAAGTCCTTCTCCAGTTATGTCAGGAGCCTCCATGGCAAAGCCCAAGTTTGTTCTGAATTAGTACTTAATGGTACCACTTACACTGATCCTGCCAACTTAGCCAACCTGCTAGCTGATAGGTTCAGCGCAAACTTCACCCCCTTATCACCCCACAAAGGCCCAGTTGATATCCACGATACTTGTCCCACACCTAACATCTCCATAGATCATGTTAAAGGCCCTATCCAAGGCAAAGAACACAGCTTCCATGGGACCTGATAATATCCCAGGCTGTATTCTGCACCATTCCCAGCAAGAACTAGCTTTGCCATTGAACACCCTGTTCAACCACAACCCACTTACAGACTTCATTCCAGCAGAGTGGAGAACTGCCATTGTCATCCCCTTGCACAATGGTGGTGACACTACTGACCCAGGAAACTATCTCCCCATTAGCTTGACAAGTCTGATCTGTAAAGCCATGGAGCATATTATTTTGGATTTCATAAACAAGGACATAGGTAATCTCCAAACACTCGACCCCACCCAATTCGGATTCGTCAGGGGCAGAGCTTGCCTATTGAACTTAGTTGATTTCCTTGAAACTGTCACCAATGTCCCTGGATGAGGGAAAGTCAGTACATATGGCTTACCTTGACCTGGCCAAGGCCTTTGACACAATCCCCCACTCAGGCATCATCAAAAAGCTAACACAACTTGGTGTTTATCCCTATCTCATCAGATGGGTGGCCAACTGGCTCACAGATAGGACCCACAAGGTCAAAACAGGTACCACCACCTCCGACAGCAGACCTGTCACTAGTGGTGTTCCCCAGGGATCTGTCCTGGGACCCCTACTGTTTGGCATCTACTTCTCAGAGGTCCAGGCAAAGACAAAGGGCATGTGGCTGACCACGTTTGTGGATGACTGTAAGTTGTGTGCTGTTACTGACTCCCCAAATGATGTTAATATACTGCAAGAAGGTCTCACAGCTACAAATAACTGGTGCCAAAGTCATGGCCTTAAGGTAAACACAAAAAAGTATTATCATACTATTTGGCAAAAACGCTACCCCTGCTGATTAGCACATCAACGGCAACCCCCTAAGCACACAACCCGTGGTGAGAGACCTGGGTACTCAGGCTGACAACAATCTCACATTCAACCATCATGTGGTGGCAGTGGTCAGAAAAGCCTTTTACTTGGTTCATCTCATAAGTAAAGGGGTTATTACCTCTCTGTATTCCTCCCCTCATTAGACCTATAATTGAATATAATGCCCCATTTGGTATGTACCTCTCCAAACACCTGCACCAGCTGGAAAGGCCACCAAAATACCTCACAAAGAGAATCCATGGCCTCCAACACCTGTCCTATGTGGACAAGCTCAAAGCACTATCACTTTACTTGGTATCATACAGATTGCTTAGAGGTGATCTGTGTCTCATCTACAAGGCAATATCGGATCCTGCCCTACTAGCGATGCTCCATACCCATAAGTGTAACTCTTCATGCATTACCCACTCGATAGGCCTAAATCTAATATGCGACATCAACAAAACGTGCTGGAGAGTCAGGTTTGTCTCCAAGAGGCTGCCCCATCTCTGGAATAGACTTCCCATACATGTCAGAGTACATCGCTGACCCTCTTCAAGTGCAACCTTGATGAGTGGATGGGAAACCACAAATTTGTCCCAAGGGTTCCACCTTTGTCCCTTAATGACAGGGGCAACATGTGCTGACTGAGGTTTCTTTTTTTTGGGGATAAACTTTCGGCTAGGCTTGTAAGGACCCCAGGACCATTAGCCTAGTAACCTCCTATGTTCCTATGAAATCTGTCTCTCCAGATGGTACTAACATAGGTTCATAGGCTAACTACTACTAGGACCCTTATGAGCCATGCACCCCAAACCCATTTGGATACAGAGTATCAGGGTGTCTGTTGGGGTTTGTTAGTTAGGATAATATTTTTCTTATTGATGGCCTATGTCCATAAGAGACATGGGAGCCAGACTGGGGGTAAATTTACAATTTCCTATCCAATTGTCAATGTTTTGTTTGAATAGGGTCAAGGATGAACTCTTTTACATGGATGGGGAGTCTATTACATAGCAGGAGGATCCTTTGGGAAACATACCTGTCTCTGCAGCACATTCTGTTTATGTCAAAAGTGAAATTAACTTTCCTGGATCTAGTGTTTCTGGTGCGGTTTGTTTTGCACATGTGCAACAGATCTAGAAGGGCTGGGTCTGAGAAATCCCTGTAAGCCAGGCACAGATTACCTCTCAGCAGCCTGTAGGAGACTGAATACAGAGACAGAGCCTTTAGGCAATCAGTGTAAACAGAGAAGGGTATTCATGCCCTGAATTCTCCTGGTGATAAACCTTTGTGGGAACTGCTGCAAGTGTCTGATTAGGCACATGCCAAAGGGGGGCATTATATTCAATGATAGTTCTAATAAGAGCTGAGTAGAGTGATACTATAACTTCCTTGAACCTGGATGCATTGCCCTTAGCTATAAGTTGGATGACATAGAATGATTTTCTCAATGTCTTAGCTATGTGTTGATCAAAGACCAGACTGCTACTTACATATTTTCCAAGATCCCTTACTACTGGGTCGACTCTTAGGCATGTTTTATTGATAGAGTAATTAACTTGGATTGATAGTTTCCCAAAGGGCATTATAATGCATTTTTTGGCATTTTTAGGCCATGACTTTGGCACTGATCATGTGTTTGTGTTAAACCCTCTTGCAAGATGTTGGTGTCTTGGGGGGAATATGTAATAGCTCCCAATTTAAAGTCATCAATGAACTTGGTGAGCCAGAGGCCTTGAACATTAGCCTTGACTTCTGAGAAGTAGATGCCAAACAGGATTGGGCCCACCACAGAGACCTGTGGTACTCCACAGGTGACTGGTCTCTTGGTGGAGGTGGTCTCACCAATCCTGACTTCATGGGTTCTGTCTGTGAGCCAGCTAGCAGTCCAGAGAGTTATGTAGGGATTTATGCCTAGCTCAGAGAGCTTGTTGACAATGCCTGAGTATGGTATTGTAACGAATGTCTTGGCCAGGTCAAGACATGCAGTGTGAACTGTTTTACCCTTGTCCATTGCCTTCAAGACCTTCTCAAAGAAGTTTACCAGGTTAAGTCAGCACAACCTTACCTTAACAAAGCCAAATTGGGTTGGGTCCAGTGTCTGTAGGTTGCCAATGTCCTTGCTTATCATTTGCATGATAATTCATTCTATGGCTTTGTATATTAGACTTGTTAGACTGATAGCTCTGTAGCTCTCTGGATTGGTTGATGGTCTGTCCTTGTGAAGGGGAATGACTGTTGCGGTCCTCCATTCACTTGGAATGTAACCTGTTTTGAGGCTGTAATTGAAGAGTGCCTCAAATGGTCCTGATAGGTCATGTTTTAGACTATTCAAGAGGCAACCAGGGATTTTTTCTTTAAGCAAGAAACATCTTTGTCAAATTATCATATATAACATAGGCAATCATACATTTATATAAATGAAAACAAACCATATTGACATAATTTTAGTTGCAAACATTCTACATCACAAACCACATTGACATAATTTTAGTTGCAAACATTATACATCACTTATAATCTATCCAGTCATTGTCAGTAAAACCTTACATAGCTCATTCAAATTCTGCCTTCTTTTAAAACTCGTTTCTCCTCTGCATGCATTGTTCCCACAATTCCCATTTTTTTCCTGTGTAATTTGCTCTTACACTTTTCTAAAGATCCTAATTCCAGTTGTTTAATCTCTATTACTATATTCACTATTGAGGCAACCAGGGATGCTGTTAGGACCCACAGATGTGGTGTTCTTGGCTTTAGTGAGTGCTGACAGCACCTGGTCCCTGCTAGTAGTTGGAGGAAGTATGATGGAGGGGGTTTCATCTGAAGGAGCTGTGAGGGAGTAGGGAGTGAAGGCTGAGCTGAATTTATCAGTCAGTAGATTTGCTATGTCATCCTAATCAGTGAAGGTGGTATCGTTGACCACCAGTTCAGCACACTGCTGTGTGTTAACTTTAAGGTTCTGGACATAGCTGAAGAAGGCCTTGTGATTGTCCTTAGCCTGCAAGGCTATCCTGTCCTCATAGTTGGTCTTTTTGTACTTAATCAGATCTCTTAGATTCTTGTTTAGTTGTACATGAGAGCACTTGTTTTTAAGAGATCTACTCTTCCTGAATTTTGGCCATGGAATTTTTTTTATATACCCTGTTAAGGTGAGGATTCCACCAGGGGGGTTTGTTTTGGGTTTACTTTTGGTAGGTATGAAAGCCTCTATGTAGCTATTCACATGTTTGTATAGGGACTGTGTGAATAATTCTGCATAGAAAGCTATGCTTTTGGGGGTTAGGGAGAGTCTTGAATTTTGACAAATTCTCACTTAATAGGACGTAGTTTTCCTTAGAACATTTCCTAACTGTTACTGTTTTAGCTGGGTTTTCCGAGTTGATTTCTATTTCAAAGGAGGCAGCTTTGTGATATGGCTTCACTAGTGCGGATGTGACATGGCATGTTTCAGCCTCTGGTTGGAGTGTGCACTATCTGTGCCAGGGTATTTGTCCAGGAAGCCTTGCACCTGTGAATATGAGGGTGTGTAAGTTTCCCAGTCTATAGAGGGGTGGTTAAAGTCACCCATGCGTAGGGTGTTTGATTGGATAGTGAGTCCCTCTAGTAGGTTTAGGTAAGAGCCATGAGACTCTAGGGGCATAGATGGTAACCTGTAGCTTGCCATGATATAGTGAGAGACCTTATCTATGGTTATTTGCATGTGGATGACCTCCATGGTCTAACCAACCTGGACTTATGTTTGTTGCTAATGTAGATCAAGACATCTCCACCTTTGGCCCCAGTCTGTGCTGTTGATCTAAATGTGTGGAAGGCACTATAGCCTTACAGTGTTGTAGTACTTTCTATGGCTTTAAACCAAGTCTCAGTCATGGCACAGATGTCTATGTTCTCTAGAGTGAACAGAGTTTGAAGGGTGTGGAGGTTTTTTGTTTAGGTTCCTAGCAATGGGCAGTAACACCTTAAGGTTGCTTGGAGACCTTTTCACTATGTTGGTAGTTTTATTTTTTTGGCATTGCCTAAAAAGGCTCTAAGGGTTTGGATAATGCTTTAGCTAACACCCCAAAACCCAGGGGGAATAGGTGCAGCCCATCCTTGGCAAAGCAATGTGGTCTGTTGACCATGACCTCTAATGCTGACAGATACTGATTTACTGGATCCCCCTGGAGTGACACCAGATATTAAGCCAATTATTAAAATCAGTCATTTTATGTTAGTACTGTAGCATCATCCTAGGTGAAGGTTGAATGCTACTCAATGCAAGGCTCTTACTTGTCTGTGATGCATATTCTGAAATATCCATTATGTCTCTTTTCATATAGTCTAGTGAGGTACTCCTGAGGTCATTTACACCCATGTGGACTATGATAGAGTCGTACTGGTACCTGGCGTGCAGTGACTTGACTATGTGCATGATATAGTGGATCCTGGCTCCAGATAGGCAACTAACAGTTATCTTCTCCTTGTCTAACCTGGTGAGTGGCATCTGTGTGTTGCAAAAAATGGAGTCCCTAATGACCAGAGTATTGGATAAAATGTATGTTTGCCTTATGGGCTCTGCTCATGGGGAACCATTGCTGTAGGGTTATGTGAGATGTTTGGTGATTCTTTTGGTGTGTTTTTTAGTAATTGCTGAAGAGCAGTGTTACCATTAGGTGGCTTTGGAGGTCTTTGAGATTTGGGAAGGTATCTTTTAATTGCCTCAGCATAAGACAATCTGTGTGTGGCGAGTGATGTAGTGTGGGTATTCTTGACAACCTTGTTTGTATGCAAGATTTTTGCCTCCAAGGAAGTTGTATATTTACATCTCTCACATACTGTGTTTATTTTCTTTAATGATTAACTGGTTGTCTGAGAACATGAGACAATTGCTGCATAGCTTTAGAATGCCTAAATCTACCAAGCTGGCCACAGAGACATTAGGAAATTGCATATCAATTTGTCCAATCCTGTAATAGGATGGGCTGTTTAGTATTAAGAACTGAATTTTAACAGGGGTCTCCTAGGGTAGTTTCTGGGGTTAAGGGCACAATGTTGTATAGTGCTAGGATATGGTAGTGCTATTCGATACACAAACTAGTTTCTGGGGTTAAGGGCAAGATGTTGTTGTAGTGATAGGATATGGAGTGCTATTCAATGTGCAAGCAAGCTGCTCTAAGCTTAATTCTGTGCAATGCCATGCTGTTTAATGAGTCTTGGACCCAATCCTAACTATAGGAAAGTTTACTGTCTAGGTGTTTGCTACTATACAGGGTATTGCTCACCACCTCTGTGTATTGGGCAGCTCTGCGCAAACTCTCCTGATTTATAGCAGAGAAAAAAAGCTTGAAAACTGACTCCTATGCCCTCTAGCCAATAAATGACCACACTTTGAGCTCCCTGGAGCGTTTTCCAACTTGGAGGGACCACGTAAACACCTTCTGCCACAAGATGGATGAGCCTGGAATTGCCTAATATAAAAAAAATTAGGTTCAGTCTGCAGACTGTTAAAGCCTAGTTAATAACCAGATGTCAGAATCAAACCCTGTACCTTGTATCTGTGAAATTAAGACCTTTAACATTATGCCAACCCTCTTATTAAGGGATGGCTAATGGCACTGCATTTGCTCTCCCTTCCTTGCATAAATCTTGCCCATTACAATGCCGATCTAGGTGGTGTTATAGTTCTGACCTCTGGATAGTGCTGTGAATGTAGCATTCCTTCATCTGCTTTTTACTGGCCATCATTGTTCCCCTTGTTTTTTTCAACTTTCACTGACTTGAAAACTGGCAGCCTAATTAGGTGAAACTGCAAACAGGATCAAGACAAATGGTAAAGGACAAGTTCTGCAGACCTAAACGATAATCCAACAAGGCACTTAAAGTGTTCAAATCATAGATCACATAAACTGTAAAACAATAACATTTATTCGAAACACTAAGTGCTTTCATCACCTTAATGTAAAATGGGATGACTTCAGAGTAAAAAACAACAGTTCATACCCCTTATATATAACATTTCAATGACAAAGTGCCTGCTTCCCAATAATTCAGTTAGTCTCAATTTAACAACTCATGATTTCCCACTGAATAATAAATCATGTTAAAATTATACCAAGTACAACGATAAATAAAGAAACTGATAAAGGAAAAAAAGAGAAAATAAACATGGTGAAAAAATGCCTATTACAAAGAACTAGTTTAAATATCAAACAAGTAAAGCTAAAATAGACTCTAGCACATAGTTAAAAACTATTTTAGACATTTTTAAAACTTAAAAAAAAACATTTAGTGCCTTCATTTTCAGTCAGCAGAAGATAGATATAGACTCATTTAAACCATTGAGATCCATGGCATTGCTCTTTAATTACCATTCAAATGCCTTAGATTCCAGCATAGTCTGCTGTGGTCCCCCCCTTGGGCCATAATTAAATAGTTCTATAATAAAAAAATCCAAACTCATGTCCTTCATTTTTTGAATATGCTTCCACGGCTAATTTCTAGGGTCGTGTCTTTTTATATCCCTAACATGTTCGTAAACATTGTCTGGGCTCTGTCTGTTTTGCCAATATAAAGGTAGTTGCAAATCTTACATAAAGTGACATAAACAATTCTCTTAATGTTGCAGTTGCATCTCCCTGGATATTCTATTTTACCAAAACCTTTTATTGAAATATTGTGCTGCTCCAATATAAAGGGACATTGGGAACATCTCCCACATTTTACCATCCCCTTAGATCGGTTAATGGCCTTTAAAGTTCCAGAACTTGATTAAAAAATATGTTAATATTATGATATCTCCTATAAATAATCATGGGTGCCTTCCCAACTTTATCCACATCCATTCCACAAATATCAAAAACTTTCCAATTATTCATCATTATTTCTCTTATAACTCCTGTGTCACTATTAAAGGTAACAATAAAACCCCTGTTAAAGGTATGGTCACTATTAACATTGGTGGTTGCTACCACTCCTTCAGATCCCAAAAGGTCCTGGTATTGCCCATTCAACCTCTTTTCAATAACCTCATTGAAAATTCTTTCTAAAAATTTGAGGAGGTAACCTCTGTTTATTAGCATTAACCTATATTTTTCACTTTCCTGGAAAAACAAGTCCAGTGCAGACACCATTCTTGCTAGTATAGCTAACTGACCCTTAACAAGGGCTTTCTTCTGATGTAGAGGGTGGAAACTGTCAAAATGTTGCAACAAACTGGATATTGGTAGGTTTCCTAAATAAGTTAGATATAAAACTTTTAATAATGTGATCCACTTTTAATTCTACATCCAAATTAATTGTATTGACAGATTTATTAAGAGTAAATCTTAAAAATCAGCGGTGGTGTTTATATAATTAAAAAATTCCAACAGTCTCGACTCAGTGTTCCTCCAAAAGACGACAATGTCTTCCAAAAAGTGCCCATATAGTGTCCAACTATCCTTGAAACCAGAAATAAAAATAAAATGATGTTCCCAATATGCCAGGATAACATTAACAAAGATGGGGGCACACACTGCCCCAGTCACTGCTCCATTTTTTTGTGCATAAATGGTCCCTTTAAACCAAATAAAATTATCTAAGACCATCTCCATTAGGAACCTTAAACCCCCAATGGTGTTGTTGTCAAGTTGGTCACTTTGGCTCAGATAGTGGGTGTACAATTAATATCACAACCATGGGGAATAATGGAAAATAGGTCTTTTACACCAATCATTACCAGTCTGAGTTGTTCAGTAAAAACATGCTTGTGAATTTTTCTTAAAAAATCCCATGAGTCTTTGTACATATAACCCTCATTGTTAAATATATCCTTTAAATTTAGATCAATGTTCCTGGCCATACCATATGTTTTTGAGCCTTTGGCATCAACAATTGGGTTCAAAGGAAGGTGTAATATATTTTTGAGTATTTTCAGTATTAAGATAGTCGGAATAGGTGGATGGTCAATCCTCAAAAAATTATACCCAATTTCTGTAATTTAGCCCTGCATTAATAAATCATAGATAACTTTGTCTATTTTGGAGTAGGCTATGTTAACTTGGTTTCTGGAAACCTCCTCGTAATTATTAGAGAATAGCATAACCTCAATTCTAGAATTATAATCAATAATATCCATAACCACCAGTCCACCACCTTTGTCAATTGTCAAGTTTCATACATCTCAATCCATTGTTGTTACAAATTTCACTCAATAATCTCATTTCGTTATTAATCATATTGGTTTTATATCCAATTTTCTTGTCATTAAGCAGGTTTCTAATATCGTGTTCACAAAGCTTTTCAAATAACATTATTGTAGGGTGCAATGGAGGATTGTAAAGGCTAGGTTTCTTAAATTTATTAAGGTCTCTTCTACCAAGACCAAAGTCACGCATCAGTACACTAAGATTTAACTTTCTAGCGAATAACTTTAAGTCGGTCAAGGTTTCCACTAAACTCTCCCTCCTAGATGGCACAAATGTCATGCCTTTTTCAAACAGAGAAGTGTGTTTTTCAGTAATAGGGACAGAACTCAGATTATAGATATTAAAGTCTCCTTTATGGTTGACACTATGATTGATGATTCTTGGGGTAAAACTTTGTTCTCCCCCCTTCTCCCTTTCCTCTTTTGTGGTGAAGAAACCCAAGGTTCCTTTCTCTAATGGTCTTGAGGGAATCCTTCCAATCTGGCCCCCTCCTTTGATTTATTAAACTCTCTGACCTCCGGAGTGGTGGTGGATCTAAAGGGGCTTTTGCTGTGTTAGTTCCTAATGGGAAGTTTGCCAGATTCAACAAATTGGGAAATAAATGCTACTATTTGAATTGGAGGGAGGTTTTGGATAGGCCTTCTGTCACTCATAATCACCCTTGTCATGCAATAATTTCCTTTTCTTCCTATTTCTTACATCATCCAAAATCTTGACATCATCTAGAAATATGTTATCATAATCAGCCATTTAATGTTCAAACAGTAAGTCACTGGAAATAGTGACAGCCAGTTGAGTAATTTCAATCTCTAGGTTGCCCTTTATGGCTTGATTATACCGTATGAGGTAAGTTCACAGCCGTGATGGTCAAAGAGGGCCAAAAGATCATGATGCAAGGTAGAGACCTCCTTTAAACCCATAGGAAACTTCCATGTCTTCAGTCCCTTGGGAACTATACTCAGTTTAATGCATTCCCGAAAATAGCAGTTTTTGACTTTAAGTTTATTATACTTTATCAGTTTATTTTGAAATGAACTAAGTTGTTTAGATAATGTAAGCCCAGAACCATTGGTTTGTATGCTACTTTTCACAAAATCTATATTGTTCCGAAACCATTCACTCAACACACACCGTCTATTAAAGTTACCTGTATTACTGCTCCTTTCATTGACGGTGATAGGCATTTGGCCGTCCATTCATGGGTGTTGAATACCTCCAAGAGGCAAATGTGCTGCTACATCCCTCTGCACACATGATATACTGTCATTCCAGCATAAACTTCCCATGAACTATTTATTTACTGGTGTGGAAATATTAATGGTGTCACAACTACATTAAGTCTTTGTGTAAGGAATTCAACTAACTGGGTCAAGTTACCCAAAGAAGATTCAAAATGCTCCATCTCACTTGAGTCACCTTGCTGCATAACTTTCTCATAGAGTGTAGGATGTGACACCACCATCGGGTCAAAGGTCACTGTAGTTGAAACAGTTTATGTGGTCTATGATTGACGTACTTTAAGTGCCTTGTTGGGTTATCATTTACGTCTGCAGAACCTCTCTTTCACTGTTGGTGTCAATCCTGTTTGTGGTTTTGTTTAGTTTCTTGTGTTTGTTGTAAAGCCTAAATTAGCTGCCTTCATATAGGCTGGCTTCACAAGAATCATACATAAGAAAAAAAGAATCATACATAAGTTCCTGTCTGCTCAGTCTTCCAGTACTCCTGTCCAAACATCCTAACTTCTCTCTCCCTCATGATATAGCTGTATTACTCCTATACTCCAGCAACACTTCTCCTTTCTGGCACCTTTAACACCCTTTTTTAATTTTTGTTATGGGATTTGCTTTGTATTTCCCTCAACAGATGCTAGCTCAGTGCATGCAGAGTGCCACCCCTATTTTCATTTCTGCTAGTCTACTGCACTCATGATTCCTCATATTATAGTATTTCTAAAGACCAGCTTCATGGCATAGAGGGATAAAGCCCTTAATACACTGCAGGTGACCTGAGCTTGAGTAACCGCTTGGGTGCCTAAAGGATTTTTTGTGCCATGAGATTGAGCGTTATGACTGGCATTTAGTAGCAGTGTTGTTACATTATGACAAGCCTCTGTACTGCATCAAGGTAGCCAGTCCCACAGAAGTACATAAAGACAAAGACACCCACACTGACTCTCACACAAAGACACACACACTGACTCCCACACACAGCATAGACAAGACAAGACAAGAAAAGGCAGCAATACACCAAGGCTGAACAGAGACATTCACACAGACTCCCTCACACAGGACAAAAGCACACCAAGACAAGAGACTCATGCACACAGGACAGATACCCACACAAGATAAGACAGCATTATAGCAAGGGTGAACAGAGACAAGACAGACAGCTACACAGACTCTTGCACACAGGACAGACACCCACACATGATAAAGACAGCACTACAGCAAGACTGAATATTTATACCCAGGCAGACTCAAACACATAGGACAGAACCATCCACCCCCACAGTACAGAGATAAGACCAGAACAAAACTATTGCAACACTGAACAGAAACCCACACAAGACTAAGGCAGCACTGCCATAAAACAGAACTCAGACACCACTCCTAAACACAAGATGATGACAGTAATACGGCAAGACTGAAACAAGTGGCATTAGATAAACTGACCCCATCACACAAGACAGTTACTGACATGCAGAACAGTCACACTGCAGAGGTACACAAAACAGCTATGGGACACAGAAAAGGCTACAGATGTACAAGACATACAAGGGAAAGCCATGGGGATTACAAAACCTTTGGCAGATGACTCAAACCCAAAGAAACACACAAGAGAGTGCTATGGGGATTACTGAGCCTGAGGCAGACTCAAATCCAAGCACAGGAGAGCAATGGGAATTGCTCAGTCTAACAAAGGTAAAGTCAAACCCAGAGAGAAACAGGTGAAGTCAAGACCAGCAGAGTGTCATTCGTCTTCAGTCTGCAGTTAGCTCCTCAGCTTTTGTGATTGCTGCCACTTTTATCTATTCTTCCTGTGCTTCTGTCCTAGCCTCATGATGGGTCCTGCCACTCCCAACTGTCCTAGCCTCATGACAAGTCCTGCTGCTCCCAACTGTCCTGAACTCATGATGAGTTCTGCTGCTCCCAACTGTCCTGGCCTCACGATGAGTCCTGCTGCTCCTGACAAGTCCTGCTGCTCCCAACTGTCCTGGCCTAACAATGAGTCCTGCCTCTCCTAGCTGCCTTTGCCTAAAATCCTGCTAGTTTCACCCTCATTGTACTACTTGGTCCTAGCTGCTGGAGTAAGCAAAAAAATCATTGAATACACAGCACTAAGGTGCTACCTGAAATTTACTGCCTTACAGCATTATAAAAGATTGCTGGAAAGGAAATATGAGCACATACCTAGAGTTTTACTAGGATCTTACGAATTTTCTTCCGGATAGTCTTCAATGAGGCTGACGTGATACACTTTGTCCCACTTCATGCTCAATTGAGAGCACAGGTAAGCCTGAAAGTCTCTCCTGACTCATTGATGAATGTAGGTATGTCTCTATGAGTTTCAGTTTAGAAAAGCTGTGTTCTGTAGTAGCCAGTATAACACATGCAGTCAAATAAATGTGCAGTCAAACATAAATATTTATATAGATGTCTTGCAAGTGGTTGCGAATAAGGAAATTTAACACAGTCAGTGGTGATGATTCATTATCTGTCATTTGCGAAAGGCTTTTAAGTTAGTGTTCAAGGTCAGAGTCATCAGTGTCACAGTGACCACTTATCCTGTCTGTCAGCTGTTCTTTCAGAGCCTTACAGTGTTGGAGCAATGTGTCTTCTGCAACATCACTCAAGGCTTTAATATTTGATAAAAATCCAAAGGCCTTATCAAACTCTGAAAGCTGCGCAAACCGGTCAGTAAATGAGTGGATTGTTGTGTCCAGCAGCACATTGAAGAACTCTATGCATAGATTTACCACTGGATCCTGTACAGTCTCATCTTCTCCTTCATAGTCAAAGAAGTGCTTTACTTTCCTCTGCCTCTTTTCTTGAAATGTGGTGCCAGCATCCAGTTCTTCTGCTACCTTGGAGGCTTCACCCATGGCATGTTGAAATCTTTGTCTCTCTGTAATTCTTCAGCAGGTCCATAGTTGATGCCAGGACTTTGAGACATGTAGAAATATCAACTGATGGACTCTGCAGAACATTGCTTGCAAGATTTACCTCTGTGAGCACATCATACCAAACTACTAAACATACAATTAATTGATATGACATAAGTTCCAAGCAGTCTCCTTGCTTGTTGATATGTTGCAGTATCATTTGTATGTAAAGCTTCACCTATCTCCGGTAATGCTTCCACGACTCCCTTCAACTGAAATCTTACTATTGTGACAGAGTCTGTCCTGCATTCCCAGTGAGTCTCTAGTGATGAATGTACTCAATCACTAACTATAAGATTTAAAGTATGGCAGGCACATGGCACATAAAAAGCCATTGAAGTCATCTGTTTTATTCGGGCCTGCACTCCACCTCGTTTCCCCTTCATGTTGCTGCCATTGTCATATCCTTGTCCTCGATAGTCATTAATGTCCAGCTGATGATTTTGCAGAGTCTGAAAAAGTGCTTCTGTAAGTCCTGCCTCAGTTGTATCATTCACTGGCACAAATCCCAGAAAGTGTTCCTCATCTGTGGCTGCAGTCCTTGAAATATCCACATACCTTAACTACTACAGTCATTTGCACTTGATTGCTGATGTTTGGCGTGCAATCAAGAATCACGGAAAAGTACCTAGCATTCTTCACCTTCCCTACAATGGTCCTTAAAACAGCATCTGCAGTTAGCTGGATAATTTCATTCTGTATGTCCTTCCCAAGATAGTGATCCATTATTTTTTTATTCCTAATATGATGCAAATGTTCAGCCATGACAGTCAAACTACAACAAAAGTTGTACTTGGCCTAGGAAATTGCCATTGCCATAGGTGTACAGGGCATCACTTTTACCATGGAATACCATGTTCTGTTCCACCAAGTACTGGACAATAGTTATAATGCGTTCTAACACACTATGCCAGTGAGTTTTCTCTTTTTCAACCACTGCTTGTCTCTTATCATGTATTGTCTGTCTACTCAACTCTGTTGTCCAGTTCCTTCCACTTCAGCATGCATGCTGTATGCTCTGGTGTTCAGTCATGGCTGTGTAAAGCTTTCAACATCTCTCTCCATGCTTTGTAACCCCCTGACCTGAGAAGATGGTTAGAATGCCCAAACAATTTGCATGCAAAGCAAAACAGTGCCTCTTTTGAGATTGAATATGTCAGCCAAGTGCATTTTGCTCTCTCCCCATTAGGCAGCACATGGAAATAGTTCTCCTATGTAAATCTTCTTTTCTGTTCATTGATTGGGAACTGTGGCAACACCACTTGTACAGGTCCATGCTGAATGGCAACTACCCTGAAAACATCCCTTATCAAGTCTGACCAAGTTCCTAGATCCTCAACAGATATATCTGACACTCCCTGCAAGTCATAGGCCGCATCTATCACTACAGAAGTATGGGCTCCTTCTGTATCAAACTCTGGTGATCCAGGCAACACCTCTACAGTTGAATCCACATTTGCTGACATACTTTCATCCATGGTAACGGCTGTAGATTCACAGGAGGTAGTCTGTGGTGCAGCCGCAACAGAGTGGTCACTTTCTATCATAAGGATGCAGGCTTCACAGTAGGCAGGCTGTAATGTAGAAATAGAAGTTATGTTCTTACCATAACGTTCCATGTTAGTTGTCTTCTTCTCGCCTTCTTCTTGCTGGATGGGTTCGGAGCCGACCTCGGCTCACTGCCACTCTAAAAGCTCGAGAGTTGGTTCCACCGGCTCGAGGCTCCCCTTATATCCCACAATGCTAGGCGAGAGTTACCTCAGATCTTGTTTGTAAGCTAACCCCAGCTTATAATAGTAACAGAATAACTCTAACAGAGTCCACCTCTAACAACAGGAAGAAAGAAGGGTGACCTACATCCTGATCCAGGGAATATGCACAACAGCATATGCCTAAGAAAGAGGTGGTAGAAAGAGAGGTCACAATCACAACTCCTCTAGGTCTGTCCAGGCCAGGGGGAAGGAGGGTGGGAAGAAGAAGGCGAGAAGAAGACAACTAACATGGAACGTTATGGTAAGAACATAACTTCTATATGTTAAGTTGTCTATCTCGCCTTCATTCTTGCTGGATGGGACCACGTCCCTAGCACTTTGTCCCGGGTGGCCTAACGGAACAGACTCCTGAGAACAGTGGAACCAAAGTTAGCTCTATGCCTAGAAGCTAAGTCCAACTTATAATGAGAAATGAAAGTGTGAGGAGTAGCCCAAGTAGCCGCTGCACAAATGGTGTCAATAGGCAGTCTGTCTTGGAAGGCTAAAGAAGTAGCCAAAGCTCTGGTGGAATGGGCCTTAGGTTTATTAGGCAGTTTTTGGTGTCTAATTTCATATACAAGGGAAATCAAAGATGTTAGCCATCTGGATAATGATACCTTTGAAACTGAAAGTCCCTTTCTGCTTTCCGCATAGGAGACAAACAGCTGATCAGATTTTCTGAATTGTTTTGTTCTATCCAAGTAGTACCTCAATTGACGATGAACATCCAGGCAGTGTAATTTTTGTTCAGACCTATTGGAATATTCTGGAAAAAAGACAGGGAGGTCAATGCTTTGATTTAGATTTGACGTCGAGACCACCTTAGGCAAAAAGGACGGGTTAGTTCGTAAGGATACTCTGTCCTTATGAAACAATAGATAAGGAGGTCGACAGCTGAGTGATTGAAGCTCTGAAACTCTTCTAGCTGAAGTAATAGCCACCAGAAAGAGAGTCTTCCATGATAGTAGTTTTAAAGAACAGGATGCTGCAGGTTCGAAAGGGGGTAGAATCAAAGAAGTAAGAACTAAATTTAGGTCCCAAGGAGAAGGAGGATTTCTTATAGGAGGTCTGAGCAGAAAAACTCCTTTCAAAAAAGCTTTGCAAAGCTTGTGGGACATTAAGGCAGATTCAGAAATACCCACATGAAAGTTAGAAATAGCTGCCAATTGAACTTTAAGAGTAGAGGGAGATGAACCTGCATGGAAGAGTTCAGCTAGAAAATCAAGGACTATTTGGATGGAAGCAGTGAAAGGATCTATGTCCCTTCCTTGAGCCCAATATGTGAAGCGTTTCCACTTACTCAAATAAATCTTCCGAGTGGAAGATTTATGGGAAGCTATCAATATATCTCGAACAGAGTGAGATAATTGAGGAAGCCTGGCTAAGGTTGGAACTGGAGGAACCAAGCAGTGAGGTTCAGAGAGGGGAGGGAGCGATGTAACTGACCCGACTGATGGATCAAAAGATCTGGAACTAGGTCCAGATGCCACGGTCGCTCAATAGAAATTGATGTAGAAAGGGGAACCACACCTGTCGAGGCCAGTAAGGAGCAATGAGGATCAATGAGGCCTTCTGAGCGATAGCTTTCTGTATCACTTGAGAGATTAGTGGGAAGGAGGAAATGCATACAGAAGTCCCGGGCCAAACTTGGACTAGAGCGTCTCTGCTGGGTTGGCCTGGTAAAGGGAATAGAGTGAAATATTCTCTGCACTTGCTGTTTTGGGGAGTAGCAAAAAGATCGCAGCAAGGCTGACCCCACTTGAGAAAAATTTCTCTCACAACAGAGTCTTTCAGAGACCACTCGTGAAGCATGAGGATAGCTCTGCTCAACTTGTCCGCAATTTGATTGGACTTCCCGGGGATGTGCGTTGCTATCAGAAACCGCTGAGAAGAAATCGCCCATTGCCACACTCTGAGTGCTTCTCGACACAGGGGGTATGATCTGGTTCCGCCTTGTTTGTTGATGTACCACACTACAGACATATTGTCTGTCTGGATTGCAATCGTTCCCAAGGGAAGAGAGTCTTGAAGGGCTTGCAACGCTAAAAGCACTGCTCTCATCTCCAGAACATTTATGTGCAAGTGGCATTCGTCTGGTTGCCATGTGCCCTGGACCGTCCTGCCCCGATAATGCCCCCCCACCCGATCAGGGAGGCATCCGTTGTCAGAGTAGCAACCGGAGGGGGTGGAACAAAGGGTCTTCCCAGCAAGAGCTGAGGGGAAGATATCCACCACATGAGATGATTTTTGCACGCTTGCGTGATCATAATGGTGAGAGACATTGGAAGTTGCTGGTATGACCATTGAGTAAAGAGCATCCATTGAAGGATCCGCATGTGGAATCTGGCTAATGGAAGCAGAGGTATGGCCGCAGCCATAATTCCCAACACTTTCAGAACTAACCTGGCTTTGATTCTGTTGTTGTTGAAAAGGAGTGAGACCAGTCTGTGTATGTCTGTTATTCTCTGATCTGTTAGCCTCGCAGACATGTCTACTGTGTCTAGATTTGCGCCTATGTAGGTAATAGTACGACAAGGTGACAAAACAGACTTTTTGCAATTTATTGAAATGCCTAACTTTTGACAAATGCGAAAAGTGTAATCCCTGGCCATCAGAAGGAGATGCTTGGTGGGAGCTGTGAGGAGCCAGTCATCCAAATATGGTAACACCTGGAATCCTTGTCGTCTCAGGTGAGAAGCTACCACTGCCATGCATTTGGTAAACACCCGGGGGGCAGTGGTGAGACCAAAGGGCAGGGCCCTGAACTGAAAATGACTGGTTCCCAGCCTGAAGCGGAGGAATCGTCTGGAGCGTCTGTTCATTTTTATGTGATAGTACGCATCCTGAAGGTCTATAGAGCACATCCAGTTTCCTTTGCCCAAAAGGGGAAGGATGGATTGCAGCGTGACCATCCGAAATCTTGTTTTCTTGACTGATCTGTTCAAGATACTGAGATCCAAAATTGGTCTCCAGTCCCCTGTTTTCTTTGGAACTAAAAGAACCTTGAGTAAATTCGGGATCCTTGCTGGTCTGCTGGAACTGGCTGAATTGCTCTTTTTGCAAGCAGTTTTGAAATCTCCAAAACCGCTAGATCCCTTTGAGCGGGTGGAACATCTGGAAGGGATTTTTTTGATTGGTTTGGAATGCGAAGAAAGGGGATAGAATAGCCTTCGGAAATGATGGACTGTACCCATTTGTCTTGAGTCAGGGATAGCCAGGCTTCTGGGTACAGTGACAACCTTCCCCCGACTGCCTCCGAAGATGGGCAGTCGGGCAACACCTCAGGGATGCTGAAAGGGCTTGTCAGAGAAAGCTTCCCGATTGCCCTGGTTTTGTGGACCCCCCCTGCCCCTAGGGCGACGTCTACCATTGTTATTCCCGCCTCTGCCTCTGGCGGGGAAACGACTCTGTGCGTCAGGTGAAGTCCCTTGAGATTGTTTACGGAACCACATCTTTCCACCCTTCTGGCCTTTGGGGTAAGGCCTAGAAGGAGTAGAAAAACGGACTCCGACGGCAGAAAGGGTCTTGCCATCAGTTTCGCACCTAGTCAGGGTTTCTTTCACTTGAGGACCAAAAAGAGATGATCCATCAAACGGGGAGTTAGTGAAAGACGTCTTGAAGGGGTCCGCAAAATTGCATAGCCGCATCCAGGCATGCCTACGTAAGGCCACACCTGTCCCTGCGGCCCTACTCGCTCCATCAGCCGCATAAGAAAGGAGGCATGGAGGAGTTGGTTATGGAGTTAAGGGTAGCCAGCTGCGTGTTCATCTTATCTTGAAAACCTGCAGCTGTAGGGTCCTTTAACATTTCACTCGCTTCCTTGATCAAGTCCCTTTGAAGACGAGTAAAATGGCATAGGTAGTTCAGCGAACGCATGGTAAATGTCGCTGACGAGACCATCCGCTTCCCGTACCTGTCCATGGACCTAGATTCCTTGTTAGGTGGATGGACAGGTACTGAAGGATCAGCTAGCTCCTTCTTAGTGACAGCAGCTACCACCATAGCATCCACAGAGACTCCTTTCGTCAAGAACTGTTTGTCTGCTGGTGCCGTTATAAACTTGGAGGGTCTCCTGGGAGTGGGGTCCACTGAATCAGGAGCCGTCCATGCCTTCTTAGCAACCACCTGCATGAGGGGGTCAAAGGGGGGAGACACCCAGGAGGTGGAAGGGCGAGAGCCAAACGCCTCAAGATACACAGATTCATCCTCCGAAGGGTTGAGGACTGGCCAATTTCCCTCTGCTTCAGGATCTCTAGAATGTCTGCAAATGAGACATCTTCAGAAGGGGAACGGGGGGAACCCTCAGAATCATCTAAATCTGTGTCAGACGTGATGGACTCAGGTGAGTCAATGTGTTTCCTCTTACACTTCCTCTTCCGAGGGGCTCTTCTGCCAAATCAGGAGAGGCCTCGAAGAGGATGAAATCCCCACAGGGGGTTCCTGAGGAGCTGGCTCTCTGCGGTCCAGGATGAGGGAGTGAGTCGACTTGACCTGAGGCACCATAGAGGGAGGGGCGGACGGAGCCGACTGTGGAGTAAAGCCAGGCTCTAACACACTCCGCATGACCTCGAATGCACCCCTGTCAGGCAAAGCCAGAGGTCCCCGCTCCGAGAAGCTAAGAACCCCCCTCGGCACCGACAGTGATGGCTCCGAGGCCAATGTCGGAGCCGAACTCACCAGCGCCGAAGCTCCGAGAGGAAGAGCGGGGTCGGACAAGGGTCCGATGCCACTCACCCCCTCGGAGCCGATGAGGGAAGTCCGGCGCCAAGATTCTTCCAATGAAGAAATCGGAGCCGACGACGGAGCCGAAGACAATTGTATCGGCTCCGACGCTACCACAGTCTCGGTTCCGACGCGACCCGGCTCCGAACTCAAGAGAGTCGAAGGAGGAATATAATGATGGACCGGGGCAGGCATCGACTGATGAGTCGGGCTCTGAAGCATCTGGGCCAGTGCCTCGGACTTAAGAAGTCGACTCACTACCCTCTGAAGGTCATGGTCCGACAGCCTCGATGACCTAGAGGAGTGAGATCTTTGGCTCCATTCAGACAGCAGGGGAGATCCTGGAGCCGAGTGAACGGAGCCAAGGGATGATGACCTGGACCTCTTCCTAGTTGTCGGCTCCGAAGGTCTGGTCGGAGCCGACACGGGAATTTCTAATACCTCGGCTCCAGCCGAGCGAGGAACCACAGAAACTGTGGACTGAGACTCATCGGCTCCAGCCGGAGCCGATGTAGGCAGAGGCTTAGAAACCTTAGGTCTCGGCTCAGTTGTTGGAGCCGAAGACCTAGATGCCTTAGAGGGCTTCCCAGTAGAAACAGAAAGGGAATCCTCTGGCTTGAGTAAGCCCCTTAAAATTAATTTATTTTTTCTTTCCTGCAGGACCCTGGGGCTGAAGCCATGGCACACAGCACAGGAGTCCTGCAGGTGCAAAGGTCCCAGACAGTAGACACAAGAAGTGTGAGCGTCTGTCAGAGACATTTTCTGACAGCACGCATCACACTTCTTGAATCCGGAGACCTTTGCTTCTTTAGACATGTCTAAAGGTGTAATCACACACACACAAAAAACACACTAATTACACCCTGTCAAGTTTAAATTATAATAAAACACTAACTAGGTTTTTAAAATAACACACACACTCCACTAGGAAAGAACCTGTAGGCCCAAGGGAAGAACTTAAAGTTCTTGAGGGAAAAAAACGGGAATTTTTTAGAAGGGGATAAAAATTTCTCTAAACTAAGGGAAATAAGTAAAAATATTAAAATTAAAGGGGTTTAAATAGACTAACTTACACAAGAAAAGTCACTTACCAAGAACCGGTAGAAAACCAACACCTCGATAGCTGTAGCGGCAAACGAGATCTGAGGTAACTCTCGCCTAGCATTGTGGGATATAAGGGGAGCCTCGAGCCGGTGGAACCAACTCTCGAGCTTTTAGAGTGGCCGAGTCGGAGCCGAGGTCGGCTCCGAACCCATCCAGCAAGAATGAAGGCGAGATAGACAACTTAACATCCATTGTTTTGTACTGAAGGTAGACTTTTTCCTGAATCTCCCCTCTCTGATGACCCACAGAAAAATTTCATAAGGGAACCCTGTCTGTTTGTATCCTCATACCTCTGTGCTAAAGCTTTCATTGTGGTGCTCCTGACAAATATGTTTGCTTCATCTCTAACTGGGAATGGAAGCAAAGCCAAATTGCTACACAGGCAGACATTGGATCCTTTTGTCATACTGTTAGTAAAAAGCACTACACTTCAGGTGCATGTTATGGAACTTTCTTTGAACTACCCAGACTGCATAAAGACAAACCTTAGCATTCCGAACACATTCTAAGGATGGTATTTTCCATTTTACACAGAAACAACTCCCATGACAATAGTGGAATGTTACCCATCAGATTTACTTAAATGGACTCACTGCGGTAAACCCTCAACTTTGACCTGCTTGTTGCCACGTGAAATGCAAACTCCAAACTAGCCAACCAGTATAAACAATAAGTATCTTAACTTTAGGCGCAAGCTACAAACCTACAACCATTCCCGTAACACACTGACACTTGCCTCCTCTGCTTACAAAATACAATCACTAACTATAAGTCACTATTGTGTTTTGCTCTGCAAGCATCCTGTACTGTATTGCACTACTGCTTCTACAGAAAGTCATAATAAAAGGAAATAACCCCAAACATATGGTCTATAACTAGATAGCAGTGGCACTACATCTTGATATGAAAGACCACTGCAGAATGCATTCCAGTTAAGCAAAAAAAAACTGAAGCTGCCACACCAAGAGCTTACACAATCCATGGTGCAATACGCACCCAACAATTGATCAAGCTGATTCCATGTTACACTGTAGGCAGAACTGAAGATAAGTGAGAACAATAGGCAAAAGAACTGCAGTGCAGCCATATAAACCAGAAAAATGGATTAGGTTCCAAAAAGTCATGTAAGTATGACTGCAGGCACAAAAGAATGAGCAACCTAATAATGAACACTGTTCATAAACACAAGCTATACAGTATGCAGTATTGTACTGTAGCCGAAGAACTGCTGAGTAACAGTAACCAGTAGGCAAAAACTAATGTAGGCAATAGGCACAATTGAAGTGTATTACAAAATACATATTGCATAATGACTTCCATTGACATCAGTCACTAATGCACTGCAGGCACAAAGACTGAAGAATGACTGACCAGTAGGTAAAAAAAAAAATAATAATGAGAAAGACCCAAGTTACAGTTTTAATTTACATAGGTTCATAGGTTGGTACTAGGGTATGGGCCCTACGGCCTATACAAGCCTAGCCATAACAATTCCCTGGCTATTTCTTCCCAGAATATTTACTTCCCTGGTCCTCTGTCCAGCAGGGTGACTGACGTGATCTCTGGGGTGAATTTCCTATCTCCCATCCAATCATCAAGGTTCCTTTTGAAGAGGGCCAAAGAGGTGCTCAGCTTGACATGTATGGGCAGTCTATTCCAGAGTATGTGGAGTCTCTGGGTCAGGAAACTATCCCTCCAGCATGTTTTGTTCATTGTGATGACCAGGTTTAGATTCCTGGAGCGTGTGGCTCTGAGGGATTGGGATTTCTTTAAGTGTAGCATGTCCAACAGCTCAGGGTTTGACATGGCCTTGTATGTTAAGCAGAGATCGCCTCTGAGTAGGCGATATGTGACAGAGTATAGCTGGTGTTTTTTTAGACGGTCAGCATAGGGCATCTGTTTTAGGCTTGTGATTCTTTTAGTGAGGTATTTCTGCCGCCTTTCCAGTTGTTGCAGATGTCTTGTGAGGTACATACCAAATGGGGCATTGTACTCTATAATGGGTCTAATGAGGATGACTACAGTGGGACCATGACCTCCTTTTCTGGATGAAAAGCCCTTAGTGATGAGGTGTGCCAAACAGAAGGATTTCCTGACTGTTGTGGTGATGTGGTTATCGAAGGTGAGACCACTGTCTACTTGTGTCCCTAAGTCCCTTATCACACTTTCGGTGTTTAGTGTACTACCACTTATGTGGTAATTCATGGGTACATGGTTTTTCCCAAAGGGGATAACTATACATTTCTTGGCATTGAACTTGAGCCCATGGCTCTGGCACTAAGCATCTGTTTCTGTAAGGCCCTTTTGTAGAATATCCACATCATTTGAGGATTCAATAATGGCTCCCAGTTTGCAGTCATCTGCGAACTTTGTTAGCCAGAATCTCTTAGTGCTGGCCTGTACTTCAGAGAAGTAGATGCCAAACAAGAGTGGTCCCAGGACTGAACCCTGAGGTACTCCACTTGTCACTTGTCTGGAGCTAGATTTTGAGTTGGCTACTTTTACAGTGAGGGTTCTGTTAGTAAGCTAGTTGGCAATCCATCGAGTGACGTAGGGATTAATGCCCAGCTTAGTAAGTTTATCTATGATTCCAGAGTGGGGGATGGTGTCAAAGGCCTTGATGAGGTCCAGATAGGCTGTGTGGACTGCCTTGCCCTCATCCACGACTCTGGAGACTGATTCGAAGAAGTCAATCAAGTTGAGGAGACAAGATCGGCCCTTTACGAAACCAAACTGGGTAGGGTCCAGTGTTTGAAGGTTGCCAATGTCTTTGTTTATAAGTTCCATGATAATGTGTTCTTTGGCTTTGCAGATCAGGCTTGTCAGACCGATTGGACAATAGCTCCCGGGATCCAAGGTGGATTCCCCCCATGTGGAGTGGGATAACTGTAGCTGTGCGCCACTCATTGGGCATGAAGCCTGAGGTGAGGCTATGATTAAACATGACACTTAGGTGAGGTGCCAGTTAATTTTGTAGTTCATGTAGTACACAGTCTGGGATATCATCTGGTCCCATGGATGCTGTATTCTTAGCTTTGGAGAGTGCATTTCTTACCTGTGTGGCCATGATTACTGGAATTTGGCAATCTTTTGGTACTGAGATGGGCCCTTTAGGGGGTGAGAGGGGGTTGAAGTTGGCACAAATCGATCTGCCAGGATATTGGCAATATCCTTGGGATCAGTATATTTAATGCCATTCTGTTGCAGCTCAGAGCAGATCTGAGCATTGCCATTTAGATTACTGACATAACTATAGAATGCCTTGTGATTGTCCTTGGAATCTTTGGCAATTTTATTTTTGTAACTAGCTTTGGATGTTTTTATGAGAGATCTCAGCTTCTTACTGAGGCTGGTAAGGGAGTTTTTTGCATCTTGAGATTTTCCTCTTTTCTGCAATAGTTTCCTCCTTCTGTTGTATAGTTTGTTTATGGCAGGGGGCCACTAGATTGGCTTCCTTTTTTTGAAGGAGAGTGTCTTGGTTCTATTTGGAATGGCACGATTCATGCACAAGTGGATGTGCTCGTACAGTGCCTTAGTGAAGGATTCAGCAGTCGAACTTTCAGTTCCCGTCTGCATAGGTGTCATGAAGTTTGTCACTTCTGACTTGAGTAGCATGAAGTTAGCTTTGGAGAAGTTTTTTATGGAGGTTTCCCTACTGGGGGGAGGTGAGGGGGGGATGTGGATGTCAAGGGTGATTAGCTTATGGTCAGACCTGACCAACGAGGGGGTGACTACTGATGTGGAGCATCGATCTCCCATGTTGATAATGACCAGGTCTAGGATATTTGAGCCTCTGGTGGGACTATGGAATGTTGATCCAGGGCATTGGAATTTATGAATTCCAAGAACCGTTGGGCACAGGTGTTGGTACCCGAGTAGTTTTCCCAATTAATGGCAGGGTAGTTGAAATCACCCAGTATTAGGGTGTTTGGTTGTATCTTAATATTTTCCAGTATGTTTAGAAAGGTGTAGTGAGAATCTTGGGGCATGGTGGGAGATCTGTAGCAAGCTACAATTTGGATTGCAGTCTTACCTAGTGTTAGTTGCACCTGTAGAATTTCAGATGCATTGTGATGGGCAGCTAACCTGGAGGTGTGAATATCCTTGGTGAATATGGACACACCTCTGCCTTTAGTGTTTCAGTCCCGGTTTAGTGGCTGAAAAGTGTGGTAAGAGTTGTAGCCTGGTATTGCAGTGGTGCTCTCTGGAGCCTTGATCCAGGTCTCAGTTACTGCACAGATATCGCTGTTCTCCATTTTTAGGAGTGCCTCGAGAGAATGCATTTTGAGGTTTAGACTTCTGGCATTGAGTAGCATTACCTTCAGATTTTGCATGCTTATATCTATTATGGTGATGGTTTTGTCCTTTCAGCCTTGCCTAAAAAGGCACTAAAGGGGTGGCAAGAGCCTTAGCCAGTAACCTGAATCCTACGGGTGACAGGTGCAGACCATCTCTGGCAAAGCATCGTGGTTTGTCGATCATGTCGTCCCAGGCAAACAGGTACTGGATCCCCTATGAATGACACCAGAAACATAGCCAGTTGTTGAAGTCAATCATTTTGTCCTTATACTGTGGTATCATTCTGGGCAAAGGCAGGATGCTACTCAGGGCTAAGGTCATACCTGCCTGGGCTACGTGATCAGAGAGATCTTCCATGTCTCTTTTCATGTAGTCCAGAGAGGTACGTCTCAAGTTATTCACTCCAACATGGACAATGACAAAGTCATATTTGTACTTGTAGTGGAGTGACTTGAGTGCATCTGTGATGTGGTGGATTCTGGCACCCAATAGGCAGCTGACTGTAATTTTCTCCTTGTTCAGCCTGGTGAGTGGGACATCAGTGTACCTGACTATAGAGTCACCTATGACTAAAGTGTTGGGTACATTGTCTTGCCTTAGGGGCTGTTGTTGGGTGGCACACTGGTGTTGTGAGCTATGTGACACTTTGGTTGTGATTGGTGTTTGTTTGCGTTTCAGCTTTGGAGATCCTTGTTGCTTGGGCAGGTTAATGTTAAGGGCCTCCGCATAAGTGGGTTTAGTGTTACTATGTGTGGATGTTGGTGGCATGAGTTTTGAAGGGCTATGTGTTGCTTGAGGTGTAGTGCAGGTGTTAACCTTCTCATCTTGACTGTCTAGCACAATCTTGGGTGGAGAGAGCTTTGTTTCCAGTTTGGCTATGTAAGTGCATCTCTCACAGGTTGTAGTGTTGGGTGATAGGAGGAGAGGGTTGTCTGTGTACATGAGGCAATTGCTGCATTACCCCAGTATGCACAGATTCACCGGGTGGACAGGAGAAATCACCGGAAGCTGACCCTTGGACATGCCTGGTTCGGTGTTTCTTTTGTAAAATACAAGAGCTGTTTTCCCTTACCTTGGCAAGGTACTTTGCAATTATAGGCTGTTTAGTGCCTACGATTAATTTCTCCTTATTAACAAGGAGAGTTGAGTCCTGTACATACCTAAAACTGAAGGTGAACCTCAACATTTTCTACACAATTCTCCCCCTTTCATCCGCCAAACATGTGAAAAGGCCCCAAAATATGTAAAATATTGCTATTACAAGCTCTCTGGAACAGGCAATTAAAGTCTAAAAGAACAAATGGCTAGGAGAACATCACAAGTTTTAATGGGAACACACCAAACTATGAGGCAAAAAAAGTTTATGGAGCAAAATAGACATTTCCAAAAACTATTCCTACTTTTATCATAAACCAGCCAAACTTCAGGAATGCAGTGTCAATGACAGGCACTGCATGACATGTGCATTTTCATACACCTGCCCACTACCTCTCAGTCTCTTGGCACACACTTGAACAAACCAAAATCGATGGTAGAACAAAGGAGTAAAACCATGGATTTGCTAGAAAACCTCATTTGTGAGGGACATAGAAGTGCCAATCAATTATTGGAGACAGACATTCCCACAACCCCCTTAGCATGTCAAGAACTGTGGACAAAAGCATAAAGCCAGGGAATGTATCATCCATTATGTGGAGGATAGGAAACATGGTCTATTTTTGCTAATAGCTTCAGCCATCATCATTGTGCTATGTAATCATTTTGTGAGCAAGAACAGATCAAAAATCAGGCAAACATTCTACAATATTCTCCCACCACCTACCCCCCCCCCCCCAACCTCATCACAATAATTCTAACAGACAAAGCCAAAAATTGCAGAGGAAATGCATAACAAGAACAGTTTCAAACATTGCTGAGAACCTTAAAGATACTAGAAGAGCAGAGTTTGCATTAGCATGCAGTAAAACAGTACATTCTGCAGAATTCTCACAGCTCCCCCCCAATGTCTCATCAAAATGATGCTAGATGAAGTAAACAATCTAAAAAAAATGAGACAAAGACATAATATTAGGGATTTAAAACAATGTACTTAACTAAAACAGGTTTTGCAGGAGCATGCATTGCATGAACCTACATTTTTTGATGAGGAACAGACTAAAATTACCAGGCAAACATTTAAACATTGTGCAACATTGTAGCATTCTAGCAGCCCTACTCCTCTCCTATCCTATCAACTTAACACTTTTAGGAAAGCCAAACACAGAATATAGGCATAACAAGGGAGTTTTAAACATTGCCATAAATCTGGATGAAGGAAAACTACCATAGGACAAGGGCATTACAGTAGGGATTTAAAATACTGGGCTTACAAACTAGTAACAATGCTAGAATAAGATTTTGCAGCAGCATGTGTTGTATGATCCCACATTTTTGTGGAAGAAAAAAAACAAAAACAACATCTGGACATTGTGCAAATTCTCACAGGCCCCATCAACCTCCTAACCTCTCAGCATAATTCAAACAGCCAAAAATAACTGCAGAACAAGATGTAACATCAGGGATAGTTAAAAACATTGCTATAAACTTAGCAGAACAGCATTTGCATTAGCATGCATTAACATATCAGTACATTCTGCAGAATTCCCACACCCCCTTCCCAAAGTCTCGGGACAATAATTCTGGATGAAGTGAAAACAAAATAAAGACAAAGGTGTAGCATTAATAATGTGCTTATATAGTACGTGACCTTACATTAAAAAATTCCAGGCAAACATTGAAACACTGCAATATTCTCACAGGCCCTAACCACATGCCCAACCTTTCAACACAATAACTACAGATAAAGCAAAAAGTTAAAGTCATTGCATCATTGAGTTAAACATTGCTGGTATACACAATACTAGCATGACAGGGTTTGCATTAGTATACATTCAAACATCTATACGTTCTGCAACATTCTCACAGTCGCTAACCACCCTCCCAATATTAGGCATTCTACACAATGTACTTATGAATTAAAAATGGTAGAATACTTTACAGTAGCATGCATGGTGTGAACTCACATTTTTGATAAGGAACAGACTGAAAATACCAGGCAAACATGTAACTGTGCATTAGCATGCATTACTGCATCAGTACATTCTGTAGAATGCATGCAGTACCTAACTCCCAATGTCTCAACACAATTCTGGATGAAGTGGTAAAAAAACAAGACAAAAGCGTAACATTAACAATGTGCTTATACATTGTGCGACTTAAGTTTAACAAAAAAAAAAAAAATACAAGGCAAACACTTGAGCATTGTGCGACATTCTTACAACCCCTAACCACACTGCCAACCTCTCAACACAAAGTTGTAGCATCAGGGATAGTTATAAACATTACTGGTATACACAATGCTAGCATAACAGGGTTTGCATTAGTGTACATGCAATCATCTATACATTCTGCCATATTCTTACAGCCACTAAGCCCCCTACTAACCTCTTGGCACAATTCTGGACAAAGGAAAAAGTTAAAGAACAAAGTTGTAGTGCCAGGGATAGTTGTAAACATTGCTGGTATACATGAATACTGGCATAATAGGGTGTGTATTTGTACACATTAAAACATCTGTACCATCTGTGGCATTCTCTCAGCCACTATCCCCCCTACCAATTTTTCAGCACAATTATAGACAAAACAAAAATAAGTTAATGAAAATTATTTTGCACGACTGAGTCTCCATATCCCCCAATCTGCTTAGCACAAGAACTCTGCACAAAAAAGTAATGCAATCATCTCCCTAGATTACCTCACCCCCCCCCCCAACCCCAAGACAATATCTGGATATTACAGACAAGCCTCCATTTCTCAATCTATTAGCAGAAAAATTATGGAGAAATGTAAAACAGTGGTACAACCACAGCGCTCACCCCCCGCCCCAACCCTCTTAGCACAAGAATATTGGACAAGGGTAAAATACTGGTACAACCACAGCCCCCCCCCCCAGTCCTCTTAGCACAGGAATTCTGGACAAAAGTAAAATAGCCTATCAACAAAATAGAAACAAAGTACCAAATAAACCAAGACAAAGAGATATCACACCAACTTACAGTGGAAACACTGAAAAAAAATCCACAGAAATTCTGGACAATTAACAACATCCTTCACACCGGCAAAACCTCAACCCCCCCTCCTTCCTAATATACCCAAAAGCACAGATATCATTGCAGATATCTAACAAATATTTCACTGAAGGCATTTTATCACTAACCTAAACAACAAACCACCTAACATCAATCGACAGCTCACCCACCAGTAATAGCTTAACATTCTCCTTCCAGCCCATCTCCTCAAAGACCATTGAAAAACTAAAAACTCAAACCTACCGCAAATGCAGCTGTTAATCCACCAGCAGAATTTCTAAAAATAGCAGCCAAAGCCATTTCTTACCCTATCTCAATACTTAATAGATCCATTACTGAGTAATATGTCCCAACCATCTGGAAAATATCACACATTATACCCTTGCACAAAGGTGGAAACTTGACAGAACTTATAAATTATAGTCCTAAAGAAAATTCTCTCCCCGCTATCTAAACTCCTAGAATGATGCATTCATTCTCAACTTCTGCAATATCTCACAACCAATAATTTACTTGCCAAATCCCAACATGGCTTCAGGCCTCATAGTACAACAGCCTTCCTCAGTTGTACCAACACCATCAGTTAAGAAATAAAAGTAAAATAGGATCAGCTGTCTTTCTAGATTTGTCAAAGGCCTTTGATACAGTGTCTCACAACAAACTACTAAGTACTCTCACCAACCTTAATCTCATACCCCTAGCCCTCAAATAGTTCCAAAGTTACCTTAACAGGTCATAAACAGCCACTAAAATGGCTCCAAGATCTATCCCCTCTACTCCCATTTACATTAGGAGTCCCAGAAGGCTCCATCCTTGGTCTACTTCAGTTTAGTGGATTTACTAACAAACTCAGTGCTGCCACCTCCCTAGCATCCACAATCCAATATGCTGATGACTCTACACTTATGTGCCACATCTACCATGCAACAGCTCATTTCACAATCCATGCTGAAATAAGCCAAGCTTTACCACTTGCCCCATACTTCTAAAAGCTATTCACTTAGACATCACCTCACAAGATTACCCACCTATCCCTGGTCAAGCAAACTCTGTAATATCCTTTTCTTCTCTCTGTCTCATCATCTATCTCCCCTCCTTTTTATAATCCCTATCTCTCTCTCCACCTCATTACATATACAGCATTGATACCACCTATAAAAATAATAAGCCTACTCTACCTCTTGACCTCAGTAGCTAACTCACATGCTCTCTTCCTAACCAACTAGCAATCAAAATTAAATGTATATCATTGTAAAAACAGATAAACCATACTTATGTTACTTATTTCTACCACTTGTGTACTAAGATAATTAAAAAAATAACAGCTAATTATCTTTGAATAAATAATTGCTATGTTGTCTTCACAAATGGGTTACCATATGGAGCTTTTCTCCCCGGGCCTCCACTGAAAATGGGTTCTATTCCAGTCGGACTATCCAGTTAACAAATTTAAAATAAATAAAATAAATAATATAATCACAGCTCCTCACTCCCCCAATCCTCTTAGCACAAGAACGCTACACAAAATTGAAATAAAACTGGTACACCCACCACCCCTCACCCTCCCAATCCTCTTAGCACAAGAATGTTACACAGAAGTGAAGTAAAACTGGTACAACCACAACCGCCACAATTCTCTTAGCACAATAACTCTACACAAAAGTAAAATAAAACTGGTACAACTGCAGACCCTCACCCCCCCATCCTCTTAGCACAAGATCTCTACACAAAAGTAAAATAAAACTGATACAACCACAGTCACTCACCCCACCCCACCAATCAGCTTAGCGCAAGAACTCTACACAATTTATTTATTATTTATTTTACATTTGTTTACTGGGAAAGTCCGACTGGGCATGGATCCCATTTTCAGTGGAGGCCCGGGGAGAAAAACTCCACAAAGATTAGTACAGCAAATACAGTAAATACAATACACATGTTAATAAAGTACAGTTTCAAGTCCAAGAAAGGAGCAAAAAGTAAATATCCTATAAGAAGCACAGTGTGTTACAATAAACAGTACAGTTGAAAGGACATTTTGTTCAGTCATTTGGTTACATTCATTAGTGGCTAGTACAGTAAACACATATTGATTAAGAGTATAGAAAGGAGTTGTTGCAAGTTTCATAGAAGGTTAAGGTATGATATGATCTAATTAAATGAAGCTATCCAGGGTCAGAACAATTACATAACCAAGAACTCTGTAAATAGGACCGGAGGAGTTTTTTTTTTAATTATTTTTGTTTTCAGTGGTCCTAATATCTACAGGAATGGTATTCCTGCTTTTGCAACAGAAATGGAAAACAAGGAGTCCCCAGAACTATTGTTGCTTTTTATTGGTGGATCTTAATAGGCATTTGTTAGAGTAGGTATTAAGTAGACCTTGAAGTGCAGAAACTCTGTTGGGATAATATAGAATTTGGTGGGCTATTGTAAGCTGGTTATATGTGAGCACATTGGGTAATTCTAGCCAGGATAGTTGTTTGATTGCTATGCAGTGATGTGTCCTGAAGGGTGAGTCAGTAGCAAACCTAGCTATTTTATTGTAGCAGGTGTTTAGTTTGTTAAAGTCTGCTTTGTTTAGGTTGATGGGTATGGGGGAGGCATAGAGGAGTGTGGATAGTAGATGGGTTCTTGTGATGTTGGCTTTACTGTTATTGTTGAGGTACTTTTTGCGTCTATATAGGGTTCTGAGTTTTTATGGGCTTTCTTAATTGTCTGTGCAATGTGCATATTGAATTTCATGTTGTCATCTATGATAACCCCCAAAAATTTGGTGTGTTGGACGGGTGTGACAGGGGTGTTACTGGATGAGAATATTATGAATGGTGGTATGGGGTCTAAGGCTCTAGTGGGATAGAATATCATTAGTTGTGTTTTATTGGGGTTAAGTATTAGTTGAGAGTTGGCTAACCAGGTTTCAACAGCGGTAAAGGACTCTTGTGTCAATTTCTGGAGTTGTGGTAGTGATGAGGCAGAGTAGATTAGAGTGGAGTCATCAGCGTACTGGACTAGAATGGCATGCTGGGTAGCTTTGTGGAGTTGGTCGGTGAATAAGTTGAAAAGAAGAGGTCCAAGAATGGATCCTTGGGGAACCCCTAGGGTGAAAGGTAGGAGGGGGAGATAAGGAGTTTTGCCATTTTACTGCTTGTTGATGGTTGGTTAGATAGTCTTGAAACTGTTCTAGTGTGGAGTGTCTGATATTAAGATCAGAGAGAGCAGAAAATAGTTTGGGATGGGAGACAGTATCAAAGGCCTTGGAGAGATCTAGGAATACAGTGGATACTAGGTCTTCTAGAACACAAAAGTAAAATAAAACTGATACAACCACAGACCTTCACCCCCCAATCCTTTTAGCACAAGAAATACGCACAAAATAAGCAATCCAATCACCTCCCTAGGTTAACCCCCACAAAAAATAAAGTTAGAACTAAACCCAAAAACTTACCTTTTATGCCCTCAACAGAAGGCTGCTTCCAATCCTCTGCTCCCGCTTCATGACTGAAGACTGATCTGCTCTGCTTGTTTTCCCTCCAGACCACTGCAGTCCTTTTTAAAATGCCCTTAAAAGGACAGTTTTCCAGACATTTTAGAAACTGCCCTTAAAAGGACAGTGGAAAATAATGTTGTCCAATGACCACCACCGTTCCTAAGGCTTGAATCCACTGTTGATCCATTCTCTGTTCTCATGCTGGTAATCCAAACCCTGCTCAATCTGCCACCGATACGCTGAAAGGAAAATTCCTCTGTTAAAAAATAAGAGAAGTAATCCTTATTAGCCACATGTGCCTTTTTAAAAGCAGTTGATAGAGGAAGCGCTTTGCAAGGACCAATCAGGTCCTTGCTTCATCACTTCCTTGTTTAAAAAAAAACAAAAAAACGACAACTTAGTTCCCTAGCTGCTGCAACCAATCAGATCCCTTGCTTCACTGAAGCAGACCTGATTGATTGCAGCTTACGGATGAATCACAACAACAAAAAAAAAAAAAAAAGCGGAAAAAAGTTTACAATTGCTCGGTGATGTAAAAGAACCATGCGGACATCTGCAAGGTGCTGAGTCGAGGAAGTAATGAATGGAACAACCAGAACCTGCTAGATGGGGGCCCTCATTTGCGGGGAGATAATCAGGGGCTCCCGGTGGCTGCGGGTTTCGCAGGTGCCTAAACTCCGGCTATAAAACTCTAAAGGCCTACAAGATGTTGCACTTACAGTAAGTATCCTCAACAACCTCAAAAGCACCCTACCAAAACAACACCCACCACAACATATACAGTCACATCTCACAGCATCTTTTCTTCTAAACCCGTAAAGCAAACAACCACACAACCCAATATTCCGGTCATAGGATATTCCATTGTGAGACACAAACATGTCCCACTCACAAGGATAAGGAGAGAGTCAGTTAGTTGCCTAACAGAGGCCAGGATTCATTAGATCATGCACACTCAGGTCTTTGAACCACAAGTGTCAGTATGACCTAGTCATGGTCCATATGGGTGTAAATGACCTAAGATATACCTCTCTGGACTATGAAGAGAGAGTGATGGAGTTCTCGGACTCTGTGTCCCAGGCTGGTGTGAACCTAGCATTGAGAAGCATTCTGCCTTCTCTGATGCCACAGTATGAGCAGAAGATAATTGACTTTAATAATTGGCTTAGTTTTTGGTGTCATTTGAAGTGAATACAATAACTGTCAGCCTGGGAGGATATGGTTGACAGACTATGCTGCTTTGCTGGGTTGGTCTGCACCTGTCCTCTCAAGGCTTTCAAATATTATCTAAAACCTTGTCCACCCCCACAGTGCCTTTTTTAGAATTTGCCAACCTGATGAATATTCTGACATAGGAGAACCTGCACAAGAAAATCTAAAAGTGTTACCGCTCAATGCTAGGATTCTAAACAAGAAACTTCACTTTCTGCAAGATCTCCCCACCCTAGACAATGTAGATGCCTGTGCAGTTACTGAGACATGGTTTAAAGATAGAAAGAGCACTGCAGGGCTATAATGCCTTCCACACATTTAAAACAGTTCCTGCACAGGGACAAAAGATGGAGGTGTCTCAATTTACATTGGACATAAACATACCTCAGGCTAGTCAAACAGTATGATGCACTTGAGCCTCTCCATGTCCAAATTACCATAGGCACTGTCCCATACCATATCCTTATAAGCTATAGATCCCCTCTGAGACCCCGTTACCCTGTAACACATACTTAAATGTATTGGGGACACTCCCCATTCAACCCATCACCGTATTCATGGATGACTTTAACTACTCCACAATAAAATGGAAATCACACACTACTCCAAACATACAGGCCCAGAGATTCTTGGACTTTGTAAACATAAACACTCTGAACCAGCTAGTCTTTACAACCACTAGGGGTGCTAACATCCTTGATTTGGTCCTCACAAATGTGGAAGAATGTTGCATCCCCCTAGTGTAATGTCCTCGTTGGTCAGGTTGGACCATAACACTGTCTCCTTTCAAATAAAAAAAAATAAAATCCAGGACCCCATCTAACCTTGCAACTTTTAGAAATTATTCTAAGGCTAACTTGCAACTATTAAGTGCCACCCTAGCAAAATGTCAAGGCCTCCCCCAAAAAAGTCTTGAGAAAACTGTTGCCTATGTGGAATTGTTTACAAAAATCCTGTACAATTAAGCATGTTAATGGATGCATAGAGACAGCTGTACTTACCAAGAATAAGCACAATCAACAGGTTTTATAAGAAAAAAAACATGGCAAAAATTAGAAGGTGCACTGCTCAGCAAGGTAAAACCTCCCTCATCAATCTAAGCAAGCAACTTAGGGGAGGCTAATTAAGTCTATCAAAGCCAAATTTGAGGTAAAAATAGCCCCACAAGCCAAGGATAATCACAAGGCATTTTTCAGAGATGTCCACAACATCAAAGGTAATACACAACAATGTGCTGAACTAATTATAACTGGAATCACCTATAATGGAAGATATAGCAAAACCACTGGCCAACAAATTTTGTTCCAGTTTTATCCCCTCTCCTCCCCAGACATGCCTCAGGAAATACCCTCAACCATAACTCCCTCGACTATCACTAGGGAACAGGTTCTGAAATCACAACACCAATAAATGCATAATAGTATCCTTTGGGAAGATGTCTTCCCCTGGAAACTGCCACAATGATAATACACCCCTTAGAATAACCCAGTAGTATGGGATTTGGGAGCATATGTAGACAGTAACTTAGCCTTTAACCATCATTTGTTTACAGTAATAAGGAAATGTGATGAAATGCTTTGAAAGGATGGTCAAAGAGCATATATCATCTTGTCTGCCTGTATCTTTTGATTCTTTACAATTTGCCTACAGACCAAATCGCTCTGTTGCAGATGCTATATCCCTGGCACTACATCACACCTTGAACCATCTTGAAGTTAACAATTGCTACGTACGTATGCTGTTCATAGACTTCAGCTCAGCCTTCAACACTGTAATACCACAGCAGCTGTTGTCTAAACTAAGTCAACTAGGCATAGAAAATATACTCTGTAACTGGATCCTTGACTTTCTGACTGACAGACCACAAACTGTTTGAGTTGCCAAGAACCACTCACGAGGCATCACTTTGAACACAGGGGTCCCACAGGGTTGTGTACCAAGTCCAGTTCTTTTCACAATACTGAACCATGACTGTTCTGCAAAATATCAGACAAATCACATCATCAGGTTTGCCGATGATACCACCGTGATCGGCTTCATCAGAAATGATGAAGAGGGAGCATACAGAGAGGAAGTGAACCAACTCACCAGATGTTGCACCAAAACAATCTAGCACTAAATGTTGACAAAACAAAAGAAATCATTGTTGACATCAGGAGGAAGCAAGGATCCCACACACCCATCACCATCAATGGTACGGCAATAGAAAGGGTAAAAAGCATCAGATTCCTAGTGGCGCAAACTCAGATTACCTAAACTGGGCAGTAAACACATCCATCCTTGTAAAGAGAGCCCAGCAATGTCTCCATTTCCTCTGGACATTATGCAGAGCAAACTTCCCCTATGACATCCTCATGACAGGACCACACTCGAAGGCATACTGCCTAACAACATCACAGTCTGGTATGGAAACTGCTCATACGCAGATCACAAAGCATTACAAAAGGTTGTAAAGCAGGCCAGAAAAATCACAGGATCATACCCCCAGTCTTTACAGGACCTTTACTCTTGCAGATGGTATGGCAGGGTCATGAAGCTGATAAGGGACAAGTATCATCCCACATATGGACTGTTCCACCTCCTGTCTTCAGGGAAATTATACAGAAGTATCAGGTGTAGAACATCAAGATTCAGGAATAGCTTCTTTACACAAGTGATCAGACTGTTGAACAACTAACCTTAACATTGTCAACACTCCCTCAGTTCATGAGAACCTCATAACTGCAATATGATTATCTTTACTGATGTAGAATTAAATTATTCTATTTATCTAAGTTAATCAGAACTAAATTATTACTTGCACAAGTAAGGGAACTGTGAATTATGCTATGCTGATATTCTATCTTAAACATTCTGGTGGGTAAGTTATCTATGTGTGTATTTATATCTGTACGGTCTAGTATTTCTAGCATTATATGCTTCCTTCATCCTCTTGTGAAAACTGTTTTCAATGCACATGAGCCTGAAGTAATGAAATTTCATCCAGTGATACATTGCATTTGTCGATCTGAATGAGAATAAAGTTTACTTTGATCTTGACCATTTAAAATAACCCTATGATCTGACATTGTCCTTTTCATTCTTCTTCCACGTATGGGTTACAGATCCGCTCCTCAGATCTGACTCAGCCGCATTCTACAGACTTCAGATCCAACTCTTGAGCTCCATCCTCTACCCACAATGCCCTAGCCCATCCCCAATACCTAATATCTTGTTTGCCGCCATCTTGCATGGACGTGGATCCTCTCTTGCAGCATTTGTTAGGCATTTAGGTAGCTGTAACTGTATTGGTTTATCTATATCTCCTTCACGTTTATATTTTCTAATATATTCCTTATATATTTAAACTTTACCTCCTTCTAGTTTTCATTTATTTTCTTCATCAGGTTTCTTACTTTAACAAAGTCAATTTTGAAAGTACCATTGTTGGTACTCCTATCCTATCCCTTTATTTCCTACCCTTTTTAATGGGGTATTACTTATCACCATTGTTGATAATCTGTTTCTATCCTTTCTGTAGTTTAAAAAATATTTTCCTTTCTTTATCATGCATTGTCTTGTAGCTATATTGTCATGGCTGAAAAGCCTACAGGTTTCTGTGGGCACAAAATCCCAAACTCGGATGCCCACAGGGAGTGCATTTATTGTTTAAGAGCAGCACACTTGGGTGCGAACTGCACCATTTATACAGGATTTTACTCCAGGGCCATCGTTGACAGATGTAACAAGCTAGGCCTTAAGGGGTTGCTACCGCTTATATCTTCCTCTTCCTCTGGGGCTCAAACCCCCAGTAAATCTTCAGAGGCTCCTTCAGAGCACAGGAAAAGATCACCTTCAAAGTCTAAGAAGACTCTCTCATCTTCAGAGCTGGCATAAAAGATACAAAGGTCTTCAGTCCCAATTTCATCATGGCCAAGAAAGAAATCATTGGATCTTAAGGCTTCAGATCCAGTAGTAATGTCTAATACTCCTCCTGTGCAGACCATGGATCCAAAATCTTCAGATTCAATATCGGGTGTTTCTCAGCCGCTAAGAACTCATTTGCCCTAGTTCATTATAGATCCCATATCTCCTGTGCTCCATTCCCCTCTTATGTAATTGCTGAGAAAGTACTCCACACCTTACTTGACCACTTCATCCATTGGGTCCTCCAGGAGTCTGTCTGAAGCAGAAGTGGATAGGATGATGAGGAAGTTCCTCAGAGCTCAGATCCAGATGGGGGTTATTCTGTCTCCATCTCCCATCCGATCCATGAGATTTTTCTCCTCTTCACACACTATTGTATTTCCTCCTCCAATTTGGCCCTCAGTTTCAGAGCCCCAGGATCCAAGAGTACAGAGAGTACTGGTGCTGGAGCAGAAGAGAGTCACATCTTTGACTCCAGCTGTATCTCTGACCTGTTCTGCTCCAGCTTCCTCAGGTCAGGGTGAATCTCAGAGCCAAAGCTTCGGCATTAGATCAGTGGGGCAGGAATGTTTTTGGAGCCTTCCTTGCCCCTTGGAGCCTTGGTGTTAAATAGTTTGGGTCCGTCTCCTTCCTCAAGGCATGGATACAGTCAGAGTCATGGCTTGCCTGGCTCCAAGATTTTGGCTCCGATGTGGCTGGCCATGGCTTCCCTGGGTCCATCGGCCTTTGAGGTTGTGGAGAGAGTTTTCTGTCATTCAAGAAGCCCGGTCTCTTATACTTCCTTGGATACTACACCGTATCCCCCTTTGGTTCTGACCTCTAATTTGATTAGACCTGCTCCACAGAGACAGCCAGTGCCAAGTAGTGTCCATATGATTCCAATAGAGGAACTACCCCTCTCTTTGGACACCTCTCCAGAACATCCTACTGAAGAGGTTCACCAAAATAGAACATGCAAAAGGAGACACGTAGATTCCCCTATAGAATCAACAAAATGGAAGGGTCCCTCAGATCGCCACCTGATGATGTCTCCTTTGGAGACATTTTGGAAATCCTTAAGCAAAAATGTGGTTGGTCCTCTGATAACCCATCCCCTGAGGAGTCTGTCTATTCTTGGAAGCTTTTGATTCTGGACCATCTACATCTTGGGTGACTCTCTCAGCTGATGAGCTTATTGACTTAGTGTCTCACTAGGCATGGAAGGATCAGGACTCTGTTGAACCTATCCCTTATCAACCAGACAGAATTTTAGTTCCTCCAAAAGATAGACCATATTAGAGCAAAGGTGTCTCTGTCAATGGAATGGTTGTGGCAGCAGCCACTAGGAAGGAGCTCACAGAACAGAGCTCTTCTGTCCATCCCCCCAATAGAGAGTCTAGGGCACTAGACAGGTTTGGAAAACACGTATTTGCATCAGTAATCTTCACCTTGTAGTCAGTTAACTATTTGGTGCACTTTACTAGACTACAGAGGGATTTGATTAAGGAACTCTGAAAATCTCTCTTAGAGTCTATGTCTCCAGAGGATTATAAATCTGCTCTTTTATCTATATTAAATGCATCCATGAGGCTAATTTTGCATGCTGTGGAAGGTACCTCACGGGCTGCCAGTTAAGGCATTGCTATAAGAAGACATGCCTGGATGTGGCTATGTGACTTTGAGGACCCCTTCACATCTTCTTTCATCAATGCTCCCTTTGATGGAACCTGCTTGTTTGCCCCCTCTGTGAAAGAAACACTTTCCCACAATGAACAGGAAGGAAAGACCCTGTCTGCCATAAAGATTCGCTTTTCCACCCCCTCAACAATCCTTTTCAAGGAATCAAAGAGCAGGCTAGAAAATGGGGTTCCACAAATCCCAGGGATCTTTCCAGGATTCACATGGAGATAACTCCTTCGGAGGCAGAGGAGGGAGTTTGAATGGAAGATGCTGATTTCATGGCATCCAGGACATTCCATCAGACCAAAGAGGATTTGGAACTTACTTGAGGTTCTTTTTAGTGCCAAAAAAGACAGAGGCCTGCGACTAATTTTGGATCTAAGCAACCTGAACCAATATGTGAAGAAGTCAAAGTTCCAGATGGTCACGGTTCAGTTCATCCTACCTCTTTTACACAAGGAAGATTGGATGTGCTCAATTGATCTTCAGGATGCTTACTATCACATCAAAATAGACAGATGATCCAGAAGACACTTGCACTTTCAGTTGGGAGCCAGTCACTAGCAATTCCGAGTCCTGCCCTTTGGACTCACTAAGCCACCCCCAGAGTGTTTACCAAATTTATGGCAGTGGTAGCAGCTCACTTGAGACTGTAAGAATTCCAAATTTTTCCTTACTTAGGTGATTGGCTCCTTATCACTCCAATCAAGCATCTCCTATAACAGACCAGGGACTATTTGCTGCAAATTTGACAATATTTAGGCATTACAGTCAACATGCCCAAATCAAAGCTACTACCAGTTTAGAGCCTGGAGTTTATTAGTGCTCATCTGAATACTGTAAGTCAGACTGCTTCCCTACCCCCACACCGTATGATCACAATCAAGTACCAGGTTCAACAAATAATTTTTCATCCTGCTCCTCCCACCAGGCTAGTTCTACAGGCTCTGTGGTCCATGGCAGCATGTATAGTATTAAGCTCCTTAGCACATTTCTATATGCATGTTCTGCAATGGACTCCAGCTGTTCAGTGGTCTGTTCTTCAACAGCTTCTTTCTTATCCAGTCAGACTCACTCAGGTATGCAGAGACCATTTTCAATGGTGGACCCATTTGGAACAAGACTCTTATAAGTCACCCCTTTGTTTTGTCCCCCCCCCCCCACAGATTTCTCCCAACTGAGGCGAGGGAGCATTTTTTGGAAAGGACAATCCAAGGCATGTGGTCCCCCCCAAGAGACCAAGTCCCACATCAATGTCCTAGAGATGAGAGCAGTCCTTCTGGTGTTGCAGGATTTTCAAGATACCCTCCCTCTTCCTCTAGGGACCACTGCAATTCAAACCAAGAACATGTCTGTGATCTGCTATATCAACAAACAAGGGAGAACTTGATCTTACCCTCTCTAGCGAGAAGCTGTGCAACTGTGGCAATGGGTGATCTCCTCCAACCTCTTTCTAGTGGCAATCACATCACAGGGAAATCCAACATACTAGTGGACAAACTCAGCAGGTCCATTCTGATGCCTCACAAGTGGTCTCTCAATCAGTCAGTGGCAGAGGAAATATTTCATTGTTAGGACCAACCTTGCTGCAATCTCTTTGTCTCTCCACACAACAACAAATGCAGCAAGTACTTCACTCTGATCCCCCCCAGGGGGAGTCACCGAGAGATGCTTTAGTCCATGTTTGGCTCTCAGGTCTCCTTTATGCTTATCCAGCAATACCCCGAATTCCAAAATTCTTACAGAAAGTCAGCCAGTTGAAGAGCTCAGCTATCCTCATTGCCCCCTTCTAGCCTTTCCAAGTCTGGTTCCCCTTCCTTTGGTCTTATCTTCTTTATCCTGCTTGAATATTGGACCCTAATCCAGACTTCCTGTCACATCCCTCAGGGATAAAACATCCCAATATTCCAGCCTTCAAATTAACCACACAGTTTCTCCATTTATGTTGATAGCTAGACAGCCCAGGCTGCCGTCCCCGGTTTGTAGTATTCTTTTGTCATAGGTTCATAGGTTGGTACTAGGCTATTGGCCCTAGGGCCTATACAAGCCTAGCCATAAGAATTCCCTGGATATTTCTTCCCACAATATTTACTTCCCTGGACGCCTGTCTAGCAGGGTGATTGATGTGATTCCCGGGGTGAATTTCCTATCTCCTATCCAAATGTCAAGGTTCCTTTTGAAGAGGGCCAAGGAGGCGCTCTGCTTGACATGTATGGGGAGTCTCTGGGTCAGGAACCTATCCCTCCAGCATGTTTTTTTCGTTGTGATGACAAGGTTTAGATCCCTGGAGCGTGTGGCTCTAAGAGATTGGGATTTCTTTAAGTGGAGCATGTTCAACAGCTCTGGGTCTGACATCATAGAAAGATTCCACTAAGAGGATTTACAAAAGGAAATAGAAAAGATTTTCAATTTGGGCCTTGAAAAGTGATGTTGATCTCTTTACTGCCCCTGTTTCTTCTGTATTGGAGTTTTTAGCTTCTCTTTTAAAAGAAAGTGCTAGTGTTTCCAAAATCAAAGTACACTTGGCAGCCATATCCAACTGCCACTGGGCCTGGCTACTTCCAAATTATGTAAGGCCTTTCTGAAGGGTACCTTCCTGCTCAGACTCCCAGTGAAAGATCCATCTCCTCCCTGGGACTTGACAGTAGTACTGCAAGGCTTAACTAAACAACCCTTTGAACCTTCAGAAAAAAACTGACTTAAAATTCCTGTTTTGGAAAATAGCCTTTTTAGTTGCTATCACTTCTTCTGAAAGGATTTCCAAACTGTGGCTCTTTTGTCAAAAGCCCCATCCATTGTTTTTCATAAAGATAAGGTTACCTTATGAACCAGTCCTTTCCTACCAAAAGTGGCTTCTGAATTGAATAGAAATAAACCCATTCACTTACCAGTCTTCTTTCCAAATTTTTAAACAAAGGAGAATACATGCTATGTCTTTCAGATATTTCTAAGCAATTACAATTCTACTTACACAGAACAAAAGAATTCAGAAAAAAAGACCAGCTGTTTGTCTCCTTTTCACTGAGTGAATTGGCTGGGTTCTCCAATTTTTAAAGTTACATTTGTCAAGTGGATAACTTCCATTTCCTGGATTTATTCTCAGCAAAGCCTCTCCCTACCAAAACCACCTAAGGCCCATTCAACTAGATCCATGGCCGCCTCATCTGCCTTCTGGTCTAGAACTTCCATTAATTATTTGTGCAGCAGACACATGGCCTAATGTGCATACCTTTATTCCTCATTACAAATTGGACTTAATTTCCAGAGCAGAGCTGCCTTTGATTTAGCAGTTCTCTGGAATATCCTTCCATGAGGGCCACATTTATGTAGCGGGGGACTCTGTCCCATACAGTGAAGAAGAATGAAAACGACAGCATCAGATATTAAAGTTATGTACTCACCATAACTAGGTATCTGTGTTGCCCATTTTCATTCTTCAACTCTCCTCCCTCCTTCCCCCTTCCTGTCATCTTCTGGAGTGACATGATGGATTTTTTGCAATCTGTAGTTCCGGGTTTGAGCCCTACTCTAATTTTCTAATTCTCCTCTTCTATTATACACTGAAATCTTTATAACAGTAAACTCAATCTGAGGTATTGGGGGATGGACTAGGGCATTACAGGTAGTGGGAGGAGTTCAAGAGTTGGATCTGAAGTCTGTAGAATGTAGCTGAGGTGGATCTGAGGATCAGATCCATAACCCATACATTGAGGAAGAATGAAAATGGACAACACAGATGCCTTGTTATGATGAGTACATAACTATAATTTATCAACTTGTCAGATACATTTTGGAAGCACAGTTAGGTCTTAAAAAAGCTTGAAAACCCCGGGGTCATTAGCCTAGCAATCACCTATGGACCTGTAATGTGTGGGTTAATTTAGCAATAATCCATGACTGAGTGTGAGTATCTCAGGCTTTAACCACAGTTGCTGTGTGTGGATTATGAGGGTGAAGCCTGATAAATTAAACAGAGCCTACCACGGGGTAAATAAATCCTGTGATACCCACACACAGTCATGGATTATTGCTATTACAGAATGACATTATTTAAAGAAGGAATTAACTTACCTTTTTTAAAATAATATAATTGAATAAATAGCCTTCTGGCAGTAGTGTGAAGCATGCACTGCACAGCATGTACATGCTAGCACTTGCACAATACTTGTTTATCTTAGCTTGTTCTGTTGCTTTTTTTTCTGCTCCTGGCATCCCAACTCATCATTTTTTTAAATTAATATATGTCTTTGCCTGCAGAGTGCTTTGGTGCCTCAACTAATAGTGTTAAGTTAGCATTCATAGTGGCATAGCTGAGTTAACTGTAGGCTTTTTTTTTCTTTTTACACTGCTTTATGCAGTGAAGATGAACAGATTTTGATGTGCAAGTTTGGTAGCTTTGCTAAAAATGTAAATATCCATCTGGCAAGCTACTGAATTATTTTCTGTGAGTAACTCTGCATTTGCCATAAGTACACTGAATGGGTTGTTCATTCTGCATGCCCATTTTTGAATGTTAATGTCCGTTTATTGTATAATTGTATATTATTAACAGAGCCATTGGGCAAAGTCTGAGCTCCGTTTGAGAGTGACAAAAAAAAAAAGCTATAGCATTCCTAGTTTGTTTTTTGATATGTGGTGTCATGACACTTTACATGTCTAAGAAAACCTGTTGTAAGTGTGCTTTTATCATGAACGTTCCCTATATTAATGATCTTTGCTTTGTCAGTAAATGTGCTGTCTGAAATTAGTTGATTAGTTTTGCATTTATTTGAAACCTTGTTTTTGACTCTTCAAAAAGGTGCTGTTTTTCTTTATTTATGCTAAGGTAAGAAAGGGAAAGAGATACTTTTTATTTCTATGTCGCTACCACCTTAGGGTCATAGGTTGTTACTAGGCAATTGATCTGGTAGATCATATAAAAATAGCTACAGCAATTCCCATCACTTGCTCAGACTACCCATAAGGTATTGTGATGGAAGACTGGGGTTTATTAAGAGTTACCTATCTGTTTCTTTAGTTTGAGCTTAAAGAGGCCGAGGGAGCTACTTTGTTTAATATGCAATAGAAGTCGATTCTGTATGAGGAGAATTATTTATGGAAGGTATCTCATGTTCTATTTGTTAGTAAAAGCTTTGTGAAAGCTTTGAAGTCTTTAGTGCAAGTGTTATGATATTCTCAGTTTGGTGAATATGAAGGAGGTCATTCAAGACAAGGACCCTAGAGGTCTTATATGCCAAAATGAGTTCACTGCTGAGAATTTTGTAGCAGACAGAGAAGAGGGATGGGGTTTTGAGATACTCAGTGTAGGAAATGGAGCTCAGATCCTTAATCTTCTTCATAAGGAAACATTTTCTTTGGAGTTGGACCAAGTGTCTGGACAGGAACAAGCCAAAAGGAGAACTGTATTCAATAATAGGTCTAATATGGGATGAGCACAGAGTTAAGATAACATCCTTGGATTTGTAAAATATTATTTATTATTTATTTATTTATTTATTTATTTATTTAAGTTTGTTGACCGGGAGTGTCTGACTGGACGTAGGTCCATTTTCAGCGGAGGCCCGGGGAGAAAAGCTCCACAGTTAAAATAAACAGACAGTATTTACATTGGATTACATAGTTATTAACAATTTACATAGCAATTACTTACAACATATTTACAGATGAAGAACATAGTTCATCAGTAGACAACTAGAATCTTTATCTGTGAAGTGCATACCAGACATTAACAAATGTTACAAGAAGAAGTAGTTTGTGCTGTATAATAAGTACTGGCTTATGAGCATCTGAGGTTGCTATAATCAAGGTAGTTAGTGGAGTGGAAAGAAAGGTAGTGTTGGATGGGGTGGATGATATTAGAGTGGGAGTTGCAAGGGCATAGCCAGCATGTTTTTAGTTGCGCTTTTAGTAAAGTTTTGAAGTGGGTGCATGATGGTATGGAGGTAATTGTGGATGGGAGTGAGTTCCATAATTTGGCTATGGCGCAAGAGAATAGTGCTTCACCAGCAGAGTTATTGGCTTTAGTGTTCTGCAAGTGATTTTTGCTGCTGGATCTTAGTGGTCTGGTGGTGCGATAGGGTTGGAGTAGATTCTGGAGGGATGGGACATTTAGTGGATGGTTTACTAGTTTGTGGGCGAATGAGAGTTGATACCACTGAAGGAGGTGAGGGAGTTCAAGCCAGCCCAATTCAGCAAGTGAGAGACAGTGGTGACTACGGTAGGATGCCCTTGTGGCAAATTTGGCGATTTTGTTGTAGCAGGTCTCTAGCTTGTTTAGATCACATTGCCTTAGGTTGGTATATATTGGAGAGGCATAAAGTAGGGTGGAGATAAGGTGGGAATTTGCTATTGAAATCTTTGCTGCTTTGGTGAGAAATTGCTTATTTCTGTATAACCCTCCTAGTTTTTTGTGGACTTTTTTTATAGTCATGGATATGTGAATGTCAAATTTTAGTTTATTGTCTATTTCCACTCCTAGCAATTTGGTGTGTTCAGTTGGGTATACAGTTGTGTTGTCTTTTGCCGTGATGTTAAACTGAGAGTTGTTTTGAGTATGTTTGGTGGGTTGGAAGATGAGTAGTTTAGTTTTGTTTGAGTTGAGTATTAATCGGGCATCGGATAACCATGTTTCAACAGAGGAAAAAGCTTCCTGTGTGACTTTTTGCAGTTTTGGTAGGGACTATGCTGAGCAGATGATGGTCAAGTCATCTGCGTATTGTATGAGTGTGCCATGTTTGGTGGCAGAGGCTAGATTATTGGTGTAAACAGAGAAGAGTAGGGTTCCAAGGATGGATTCTTGGGGAACCCCTATGGAGACAGGTAGTTGGGGAGATATGTCATTCTGCCATACAACGGATTGTTGGCGGTCAGACAGGTAACTCTGAAACCAGTTGGTGACCGACTGTGAGAAGGATAGGTTATTGAGGACAGAGATAAGTTGTTTGTGTGGGACCATGTCAAATGCTTTAGATAGGTCTAGGAATGTAGCAGAGGAGAGATAGCCATTGTTTTTATGCTGAAGGATAGTGTTAGTAAAGGAGAGTAAGGCACTGGTGGTGCTATGGTTTGTTGGAAACCATGCTGAGTACTGGAAAGGAGGTTGTTAGTAAGGAGGTAGTCTGAGACCTGAGAGTGTATGCATCTCTCTAGTATTTTGAAGAGTGGAGAGAGAATAGCTATGGGGCGGTAATTGGTTAGTTCTGTGGAGGGTCCGCCTTTGTGGAGGGGAATTATATGTGATACTTTCCACAGTGTGGGAACGTAACTTTCTGACAGAGATCGGTTAATCAAGATGGATACTGGGTAGGCCAGAGCATCAGCTGTGATTTGTAGGTATTCACTTGGGAGGCTGTCTGCTGCTAATTTGGTGGGTTTAAGTTTAGTTAAGAGTTTTTTTATGTTGGAGGTAGGTACAGGAGAAAAAGAGAAGGCAGTGGGGAGATTACTAGTTGAAGGTGTGGGTTGGAGGAGGGGTTGTGTTGTTTAGCTAGTGATAGTATGGTTTGGGTGAAGTGTGTGTTGAATGAGGTAGCAATATTTTCTGAGGAGTGAGGGATGTTAGGAGGAGGGGTACTGACTTTACCTGGGTGGAGGATGGAGTTTATGGAGGACCAGAATTGTTTGGGGCTGTGTTGTGAGGAGTCTAGGGCAGACTGGTAGTACTGGGATTTGTCCTGTTTTATTAGCTTTTTGACTCTATTGCGTAGTTCTAGGAATTTCTGTCTAGCTGAGGGGGTTTTGGTTTTGCGCCAGTGCTCCCAGGCTTTATCCCTGTTTTTCATTTCTGACTTAGTGGTTTTCTGTAGCCATGGGGAGGGTTGTGCTTTGGTTCTGGAGAATCTTATGGGGGCATAGTAATTAAGGATGTTCGGGAAGGTACTATTAAAAAATTCAACTGCATCATCTAGACTGAGGTAGTTTAGAGGATGCCAGTTACATTCTTTGAGGGATGAGATGAATGTGAGTGGGTTAAAGTTTAGTTTTTTACGTATTTGACGTTAGATGACAGGTTTAGCTTGGTATAGGTATTTTTTGAGTAGGAATGTTGAGGAGTGATCACTGAGGCTATCTGATACGCAGCCTGTTATATATGACTGGGGGCTCTTACTGACTAGTATCCAATCCAGGGTAGTGTGCTTGGCGGAGTTTTTATTTATCCTGGCTGGTGACTGGACTAGTTGAGTGAAGCCATGAAGGTGTACATGATGGGTTGGATTGTTGCCAGAACAGGATTGCCAGTCAATATTGAAATCACCTAAAATGATAGTTTCTTGGGGGAGATGGTGGGTAGACCAGCTAAGGAGGTTTTCTAGGGGAGGGATGTTTTGGCCAGGTGGGAAGTAGCATCCAATTATGTTGATGGTTTTGTTTTGGTTAATTTTGAGGTTGGTATATATTATTTCTTCATTGCCTATTTGTGGAGCTGATGATTTTAAGATCTGGATGTTTAGATGCTGTTTAAATATTATAGCTACATCACCTCCATTTTTGTTTAGCCGGTCTACTCTTAGTATGCCGTAACCTGTAGGCAGTATTTGCTCACTGGTAATGTGAGGTTTTAGCCAGGTTTCTGTCAGGATGACTATATCTGGGGAGTACAAGTCTATGGTGGCATGGAGTTCATGGACTTTGTTGGATATACTTCTAATATTTAGGCATAGTAGAAGGAAGTCACTTGGCTGTAATATGGGAGACGTTGTGGTTTCTAGTCTGATTATGAAGATTGGGGTTGGAGATGGTAGGGCCAGGGTTGGGGTGGATGTCTCCACTTAGGGCTAGTTTTGTTAAGCATGAGATTATTAGTTTTCTCAGTTTTTGAATATGTTTGTTTATAAGGGAAACTTTATGATTGTGCTCTGTGGGTAATAGGTATGGTGGGAGGGTAACTATGTTAAGTTGTAGGGATGCTTTATGTTTGAGTAATATAGTTGGTAGAATATGTGGGGGTGCATAGGGATGGTTCTTGAGCTGGTGGGAGGGGAGCTGAGTGTGGGTGAGACATGAGTGGCGGTGTGAGTAGTAGTACAGTGGTAGTGGTTGAGTGGGGGAATGATGGATCTTTGGTAGGATGTAAGATATGCAAGGAGAGTGCATGCAGTGAGCATAGGAAAGGTATGCTTGTACATGTTAGTTGAGGAGGTGTGATAGTAGTGGGAAGATGGAGGAGGTAGTGTTGGGTTAGTGCTGTGGTTGGCTATTAGAAAGATGGGAGGTGTTTGAGTGCAATAAAGGTGGGACCACCGGGGGCGGGAGGGAATAGGGAGCAGGGTGGGGAGCGAAGCAGGTAGAGACCCTGTTAGTTGCTCGTATGATTGGTAACCAGCTAGGTACTGTAGAAGGATTTTCTAACAGCTGTGGATACATGGTGGTCAAAGAAGAGCTTACTGTCAACAAATGAATGTACCCAGGTCTCTAATAACTGTTAGTCTTGAGGGGGGTACCACTGATATGGCAGCAGCATGGGTGCTCACGTTTTCCAAAGGCACTGCATTACATATTTTACTTTTTTGCATTTAGTTTAAGGCCTTGGTTTTGAAACTATATGTTGGACACTGGAATCGTCTAAGCAATTTATGATGTGTGGATGGGAAGTTGGCTTAATGGTTAAGTTGTTTGTTTACCTCAAAGACACAGGGTACAGGGTTTGAGTCTCACCTTTGAGGGGAAATTGGCTAGGCTTAAAATTGCCTGCAAGGGCAGCTAGCCTAGTACGTACCTATGAACCTATGACCCAAGCTTGCAATCATCCAAAGGCCCTTGACATCAGCTTTGACTTCCAAGAAATAAATGTCATATAGGAGTAGCCCATGTACTGGGCCATGGGAAACACCACTGGTAATTGGCCTCTTGGAAGACAATGTGCCTCCCATCTTAACTTGCTTCTATCTGGGATCTAGTTTGCATGGGTAACAAGGGGGTTCCGTTTAGCTTGACTAGGGCTTCATAGAGGGTTTTCTGTAATTGGCCATGATGTTGATTTTTTTAAAGGATACTAAGGTGTGTAGGAGTTTAAGGTCATTGTCCATCCATATAAATCTTGAACAAATGGTTCACAGAAAAATATGGTGACACAGTCACCTTGGTAGGGAAGGTGTGATGTCTTTGCATTGGAACCATGTTTAGTCAATGATGCAGGCATCAATAGTTTTTTAGTCTACAAGGGCTTCTAGAGACAGCATTTTTATTGATGTCACTAGCACTGAGCAGTGCAACATTTATACTGTTGTATGGTTTGGCTAGTTTGTTAGACTGATCAAATTCACCTTGCATTAAAGGAAAAAAAGAAAGAAAGAGGCAGTAAGGGAGGATGGTGAAAGTTTTGGCTAATACAAGAAAGTCCTGAGGCAAAAGGGTACAAGCCATCCCTGATTTAGCAGGTAGGACTTTTGACAATCTCCCTGTAGGCTGATACACAATGGACACTCCATTGAAAGACACCAATTATTAAGACAGTTGTTGAAATAAGCCATCTTTTGTTTCTATTGAGGCCAAATGTTTGGTGAAGGTAAGATACCAGCCTTGGAGGCATGCTCAGCTCAGTCATGTCCCTCTTCGTATAATCTGGGGAAGAATGTCCAAGTCACATACACGTGTATGCACAATAACCATGTGATACTTATTGCTAGGGTGAAGTGAATTGAGAACCCTAGTCTCCTGTTGTATCCTAGCTCCTGCGAGACAATTTGCCTTCATCCTATCTTTGCTAAATCTTGTGTAATTCACTATAGAGTCACCTATAGCTGAGCAATTAGCTTGCATTTTTTGTTGACCCACGATGCAGTATGGCTATAGTAGGACCAGTCTGGTGACTTCATTGAGTAGCGCTTTTGAATAAAGATGTATCGTGTGGGGTTCCATTACACTGCTGAGGATTTCGAGTGCCTGACATACGTCTCAGAGGCCTTTGATTATTAGAAAAAGACTTTTTAAGTTCTTCAGCATAAGGAAGCTTGTTTCTTGGCGACCATCATACAGATGCAATGTGAGTATTAGCACTTACAACTTCATGTGTTTAGATGAGAAGCAGGCTTCCAACTTAAGTAGGAATTTGCACATATTGCATATGGACTGTAGTGGTAGTAGATGCAGTTGGTTGTTAATGAGCATTAATCAGGTTGAGCACTGCCTCAAGATGAGTATTGCTAGCAGACTGGCAATAATTAGGAAGGAAATGGTCTGCATGATCACAGAATAGGGAGATGATGCCAGCATGGTGTTAAACAGGTTAAAGGAGGGGAGTACAGAACATAGAAAGTAAGCTTAACCTAGCTAAACAAGCTAAAAAAGGGGAGTACAGAACATAGAAAGTAAACTTAACCTAGCCAGGGGCTTAAAG